>NC_053024.1:589864783-590164783 GCF_003073215.2 Triticum urartu | reverse complement strand
ATCGGCTGACACCTGGGACATAGCTACTCGAGCAGTATTTACTTTTGTTTGGTATTATTGAGACGGAGCAGGGTTTGAACTGGGCTATGGCCCGTCTAGCCCATGCTTATATTTTATGTTCACCATGTGACCAGCCCAGCTATTTTTTCTTTGTGAAAATGAGCCCAGTTTATTTTTTCTGAAGAATACCCAATCCAGGCCTACTTATTTTTCTACGCCCTGATGGGCTGCAACTCTTTCAAGACGCCTGCAAATCTTGAAAGTAATATGAAATGGGTTGTAAAAATAAAAACAGATGACAAATTAGCAATTACTTTATAATTTCTGAATTTTTTCACATTTTCAGATTCCTATTTCACTGGGCATTAACCTAATTTAAATATATCTTCAAAGTACTTTAAATCTGGCTCGACATTTCGGTATTAAAAATAGTTCGGAACCCACAGAAATATGCAAAATTGGCCCTGGCCAACCAAAAAAAACGACTGCAATAAATTGCATAAGAAGTTGCCATGAGCTATATATAAATTATTAAAAAAAAGAGGGAGGGGTCTGACTTGTGGGCCTGTTTAGTTGACGCGTATGCAAGATTTTTTTAGTTATTATATACGTCAACAAATGATTCTAGCAGACATAACCGTTGGATGTTAATCCAACGACCGTCATGTTTCTTCAATCTCTGATCTTCTTGCTCCAGCCGCCAAAGCAGCGCCGGCGGGACCGCCTACTCCCGCCTCCCGTGGCCGGCTGTGCTGCCGCACAGGCCTCAGCTCCCCTACTACTCCCACCGCTGGCCAGGGCATCCCTCTACTCACCCACACCCCCTGTTATTCTGCAGCGACGGCAGCCTCCCACCGCAGCCGAACCGGTGAACGCTCGTACTCCTCTTCGCGTGGGCATCCACTGCCGCGTCTTCCCCGGCTCCGCGTCGTCCCCTTCCTAGGCCTCGTCGTCGTCCACCGCCGTGGTGCTCTCGGCGCGGCGTGGTCAATGTGGTCAACGACCGACTTCCATCGGAAGAGTACTGTACGTGGAGAGGCTGACAGCTGGGTCCACGACAGCCGCAAGGAAGTGCCTCCTTATTACGTGGAAAATAATTATTCCTCCACCTAACAGCGGGGACCCACCGAACGGGCCACCAGTATTTTGCGAAAAAATCGTTTCCCCCTGACTGCTGGGACCCAACGGACGGGCCACTGTATTTCGCGAAAAAAATGTTCCCCCCGCTGTCAGCTCGGACCCACCGGAAGTGCCTCCTTATTACGCACAAAAAAATGAATACTCCCCCAGCTAGCTGGGACCCACCTTGGTGGGAGGCTGACTTGTGGGCCTACTAAGTTGACGGGGATGAAGGGCTTTGTCAACTTAGTCAATATGAACGATTCTAGCTCCAGTCACCGTAGGATGTCCATCCAACGGCCGTAGTGGTTCTTCAACCTCTGGTCTTCTTGCTCCAGCCGCCCAAAGCAGCACCGGTCGTGCCGCATGCTCCTGCCTCCCGTGGCCGGCTGTGCTGCTGTGGAGGCCTCACCGCCCCCAACTATTCCCACCGCTGGCCAGGCCCTGCGGCGACGGCAGCCTCACATCGCAGCCGAACCAATGAACCCTCGTACTCCTCTCCGCGCGGGCTTCCACTGCCGCGTCTTCCCCGGCTCTGTGTTGTCCCCTTCCTAGGCCTCGCCGTCGTCCACCGCCGTGGTGCTCTCCGCGCGGCGTGGTCAACATGGTCAAGGAACGACTTCCATTGGAAGAGTACTGTACGTGGAGAGGCTGACAGCTGGGTCCACGGCCACAGCCCAGTTTTTTTGTGATTTGCCAATTAAGTCGCTTTGTCAGGCCTGTTGGGCTGCAAATCTTTCAAGATGAGGAGAACTTTCATTCGGCTGGCCGAGAAAATGGCCCATCAGTAATGAGAAATGGGCTGTACATTTTGAAAACACATCAAACCGGCAATTAGTTTCAAATATCTTTTTTTATTTAAAGATTTTAAATTACATTAATTTTCATGCATGGAGAATTTGTTCGATTTTATATTGATATACATTTATTTTTAAAATCAGTTTGACCGTGGCCACAATATGGGCTTAAAAATAGTTTGCATCGCACCGAAATATGCAAAATTTCGTATAATTTTTTAACCGTGGCCACAATATGGGCTGTAATGCTAACAAAAAGAATATGGGCTCCAAAAAAACCTTAAGAATTAGCAAATGGGCTGTAAATTACTAGAAATAATGGTAGATGGGTTGTATGCTGTTTTCCACAGATTTGAGGCTTTCCTAAAAAAAGGTTGACGCACAAGCACTGACTGTTGGATGTCCATCCAATGGCCGTCGTGCTTCTTCAATCTCTGCTCTTCCTGCTCCAGCCGCTCAAACAAGCGCCGGCGGGACTGCCTGCTGCCTCCTCCCCGCGGCCGGCTGTGCTGCCGCGCAGGCCTCACCGCCCTACCGTACTCCCACCGCTGGCCTAGCCATCCCTCTACTTACCCACACATGCTGTTATTCTCCGGCGATGGCA
This sequence comes from Triticum urartu, assembly GCF_003073215.2. Taxonomy (NCBI): domain Eukaryota; kingdom Viridiplantae; phylum Streptophyta; class Magnoliopsida; order Poales; family Poaceae; genus Triticum; species Triticum urartu. Next base: position 590,162,263 of record NC_053024.1, on the reverse strand, counting down.
GACGGACCAGTAAACCCTCGTACAGTCGTACTCCCCTCCGCGTGGGAAACAACTGCCGAGTCTTCCTTGCCTCCGTGTCGTCCCCTTCCTAGGCCTCGCCGTCGTCCACCGCCGTGGTGCTCTCGGCACGGCGTGGTCAATGTGGTCAACGACCGACTTCCGTCGGAAAAGTACTGTGTGTGGAGATGCTAACAGTTGGGTCCACGGCTGCAGCAAGGTAGTGCCTCCTTATTATTCGCAAAATAATTATTCCTCCACCTGACAGCGGGGACCCACCGGACGGGCCACCATATTTCACAAAAAAACGTTTCCACCCTGACTGCTGGGACCGACCAGCTACACCTTCGCACGCAAGGAAGTGTGTCCGGGAAAAAAAAACGATTCGCCCCCCTGACTGCTAGGACCCACCAGCTACATCTTCGCACGCAAGTGCCTGATAGCCGGGACCCACCTGGTCGAAGCGTATGTAGCGTTGTCATTCTGGTCGCGAACGTCTATGTACATATATACTGGTGGATGTAGTGGCGTGCATGTGTCGTAGTAGAGGCGCACACGTAGCATGTACACGTACGTACAGCGGCCAGGGTGCAAGAAAGAAAGTACGGCCACGTATGTGTACATATGGGCGGGGTCTCGAATGCCTACTCGCGCATACGTACGACCATGGCTCGTTGACATGGCTGGGTCGGAATGGAGAAACAGCATCGTCGTTGTGTTCATGGGGAGGCAACGGAATGCGTCGTGTTCATGGGGAGGCAACGGAATGCGTCGTGTTCATCGGGAGGCAACGGAACGCATGGGAGCCAACCGCCTGGGTCGGAACGGAATGCATGGTCATGTTCATCTGGAGGGCTTGGACGGAACAGGAGATGGAAACGAGGCCTGGCGTACCGCAGAAGAGAGGAAACGGCCTTGTGTTCGACCGGCCACGTTCGAAATGGGGTCCTGTTGATCGGGAGTGGAGTGCAACAGGGGTCCTGTTGATCGGGAGGGGTGTGGCGTACCGCAAAACGGATGAAACGGACCTCCTACGGTCGAAATGGGGGCCCTGTTCATCGGGAGGGTTGTGGCGTACCACAAAATGGGACTCCACAGGATACTGTTCATCTCCACCGTCGACCTCCTCCAGCCTCCACAGGCTACCGTCGACCTCCTCCAGCCTCCACGGGCTCTTGTTCTTCTAGCCTCCACCGCGCGCTACTCCACGGGATACTATTCAAGCACCCCTCCATTGTCTACTGTTCATCCAGCCCTCCACACCACGGGGTCCTATTCAACCACCCCTCCACGGGCACCCCTCCACCGTCTACTGTTCATCCAGCCCTCCACACCACCGGGTCCTGTTCATCCACCCCTCCATGGGCACCCCTCCACCGTCTACTATTCATCCAGCCCTCCACCACACCACGGGGTCCTGTTCATCCAGAGGCAATGCCACCGCTCACTGTTCATCCAACCCCCCCCCCCCCCCCCCCCCCCCCCCGCAATGCTCACTGTTCATCCAATCGATCGGCTTCAGTTAGCAGCAGTAGCGAAGGAATCGCTCGATGGGGTTCAGTTAATAGCCATCGATCGATCGCTCGGGTTCAGTAACGCGTAGACTGCAGTGCAATCGCTCGGGTTCAGTTAGAGCCCAACGCCTCGCTCGGGTTCAGTTAGAGCCGACGCCTCGCACACACGAAAATTGCAGACATGGGTGCCTATTGCCTGCATAATTGCAGACAAGATTCTGAGCCTAGTTGTCTCATATGCATAAGGGAACAGCGAAGACGGGACTCCTTTCTTTCGCTTGCTCTCTTTAAAAAAAGAGGTTTGGTGTTCTTTTTTTATACAGACAAATTACTGCAGTTTTTGTAAATACTAATGAATAAACTCTAAAATGCTAATTTCAATCAAGTATATGTAAGGTGTAACCTTATAGAAGAAGTATAGGAAGAATCAGGAACAACCCCATCTATCTGAAGGGTCACCAAAATTATAATCTAAACAAATAACAGAGGACAACTATCAAACGCTTGGTGTGCACTATCCAATTCACTCAAGAGAAGAGTAATTAGAAGGCTTAGAAGGGCCAGATCTCAAGCAAAAAGGGGGAAGGAGGCAAAATCTTCAAATCTTACTAGTATTTACCTGCTGTTACTACGAAATTGGGGGTGGGGATTGATATGCTTTCCGTCCCAGGTGCTGAACAAGACACGCCTCCTTTTCCCTCAACCATCAATCGTGGAATTGGGGTGGAGCTATGAGGTTCATGAGGGAGGGCACGCCATGATCGATCTGCTCAAGAGAGGGATCCTTCGTACAAGACGAGGAAGGGATCTGAGTTGATATGGGGGGAGGGGCGGGAGGTTTCCTATTTTCGTGGTGCAGTTAACTCCTCGCGAGACCTGATGTTAGTCTCCGTCGTTGATTAGTATGACAGGTGGGGCCATGGTAATCAAGCGTGCAAGCTTAATTTCTTTTGACTAGAATTAGTCACTATTGGCGGGAGGCAGGGGAGGGAAAGGAAAAAATCGGTGTGAAACCAAAAAAAGAAAATGAGGGAGTAAAAATTTGAAGAGAAATAAGATATATTATTTGTTATTATCATCTGGCACTTGACACGCACTTGTACATATATTTGTCATATAAATTCCAGCATCGCGCGCAGGGCCGCGTTGGTCGAGGACGCCGCCCCGTTCCGCCTACCCTCGCCTTGGGGCAGCGCTGGCGCCGCTCAGACATCTCCGCGGTGGTGTTGGACCAATAGATGGTAGGCCTCCGCCAACGCGGCTGTTGCGAGGACCCAGTCCGGCGGGATGTCCGACATCACGAACACAGTGTGGTGGTACGCGTTGCACCCCTCCGCTCACTTGGTCGCCATCGCACTACGGTGACGTTGTCCCGCCGCAGCGTCCCAGGTAATGCACAAGGCATCTGCATGTGTTATCAAAGCGCCGGTTAGGGCTTGTGCTTCACGGCGATCCGGGCAACGACACGGCGGTGATGGCAGCAGGGAGTCAATGAGGGCGGTGCCACACGTCAATCATGGAGTCCATATGGACCATCAACAGCTTACCAATCGGCTCCGACATGGCCTTGAGGATGTTTTCCTACTTGCCCCTTCTGGGAGCCCATAGGTTAACAACCACACCTGCTCAAGAGGAGGCACCGGCTCCGGTTCACCACGGCCTTCTAAATAGAGATCGTGAACTTGTCGATAGGACACTTGACATTGTCTCAGGTGCAAATGTTGAGAATCTCCGCCAAGGGGAAGGGCACCGAGAAGACCATCGGTGCCGTCTCAGTGACCTCCCATGAGAAGACGTTGTCTTTGTAATCACCAATGTGTGCTGACAGCTCGGCCTTGATGACCTCGGCAGTCACCGCCAGGGGCGATAGAGATCGACACCAAGTGAGACCATACGGGCCGATCCTCTAGGTCCTCGTCCACGTAGTAGAAAGAATGCCCCATCAGGCACCCCGTACCCCAAGTAGGCAAGGGTGGAGAGAATCCTAGGGGGCGATACACTCCGTCCGGAAGTGCCCGGCGCATCCGTAGTTGATGCACATCGTCTCCTCGTAGGTGCGGGGGCAGACAAGCATCCCGCCAAGGATACATGGGCGGGTGGCGGCCGATAGGGTATCGGCACATCCACCAGGGACACATGGGACGGCCCACCAGCCGAGCAGCCCCACAGGCGCGGCCCCATAGGCAGGCGCGGCGGTGGCGGACTCCATCATGACAGCAGGGCCACCAGCGACGGGCGCGCGGGCATGGGGAGCGCCTTTGCAGTCGCCGCTCCCGCATCCGTTCGGTTTCAAAATCGCCCCTCAGCGAACTCTCATTTTTTTGTAAAAATATCAGCGAACTCTCATTAATACCATTAATGCATCATATTAAAAAGTATAAATTTGTTCTTATTTTCGGTCATGCCTCATTATTTGTGACTTCGTAATATTTCCCTGCCGCTAAAAATACTTCATCTGTTCCTAAATATAAGTCTTTTAGACATTCTGCCGCTAAAAAATACTCCATCCGTTCCTAAATATGTCTTTTTAGACATTTCAAATGGATTACAGCATGCAGATGTATGTAGACATATTTTAGAGTATAGATTCACTGATTTTCCTTCGTATGTAGTCGTTGGAATCTCTAGAAAGACTTATATTTGGGAACAGAGGGAATATTATGTCTATGACTGAAGTCTAGTACTCTTAATTTTGCTTTTTATTACAATTTATGTCTATTTATTTATTTTTGCTTGGATCGAAGGGAGAAAAGAAAATAGGCAACAAGGGAGGTGGTGCCTGCAACCAGACACAACAGCGAGACTGTCTGGTCTTGCGTGTGACACCTATCTATTGATCGAGTTCATGGAACCAGCCTATTTAACACTACTATGCTGTTTATCATGATATATTTTCTCTGAATCTCGTTACTGTTTCATATTCAGGTGTTAAGGAGAACACTAACAGAAGAAAACTAGATTGAGTAGAGAGCTGCCTCTCTTCCACAAACCGTGACACATAAGTTGTTCAGAAATAGCATGATGAACAAGTGTGCCCAACAGAAAACAGTTTAACTGCAGTTCCTGTCTCTGAAGTAAGGGCATGAATTCCAAGATCCGACCCTTCTGATACATGGAAATATGACAAAAGACCTGTGTCCCCTGGGACCTAGGAACTTATGTGTAACGAGCAAGATCGGTTTTTCCAGGTATCAACTGTTGTAGCTGCAATTCCCTCAACCACCAAACAGAAATTGCCAGACACATCAAAGTAAAAATAGCAATAACACTAATGAGTTTGTCACTTCAACTAGGCTCCACATTTTTAGATAGGTGACTTTTTCATGATCCATCGAACCTGCATTCAGAAGCAATAGAGTGGTCAGCTTCATGTCCAGAATGACATAAGTTGCAGCAATGATACTAAGAATGTAAATAACACAATCACATTGGAACCTAACCTTTATTGAGGCACTGTGTCATCACTTGACACTACAGGAGCATCTACAGTTTCTCCCTCTATATCTCTTCTCATCCAATTTTGTTTCTGATGGGCAGTACCAAAAAGCTCAAAGAATTTGCTGACATGATAAGGTTCTGTTTCCACATCATTCCATTCTTCACCCATATCAAAATCATCTCGAGGCATCATCTTCAAAACAATTGACCATCCTGAATAAAGATGGTCATCCACGTAGAACACTTGGTCAACTTGATTGGAAAATACAAAAGGTTCATCCGCTGCCTTTTCACCAGTGTGAGTTAGACTCGAGAAATTCACAAGTCTACACCCATACTTATCTATTTGCATATCTATTCCTTCGGTAACATCAACCCATTCACATTTAAATAGCACCACTAAAATTTTTCGGAAATAGTCTAACTCAATTATGTCCACAATCCTTCCAAAGTACATGACATTTCCAAGAACAAGATTTCTATCACGTGCAGAAGAGTAGCTTGATGTTTTTGCTGTCACAACAACTCCACTATTTTGAGTTACTTTGTCATAACGCTTTGGTCTAAATCTGTATCCTTGAATATTGAATGCTCTATGTTTCGTTGCAACATCAAGTGGACCACGGGCCAACCATCTAATTTCCTCACCGATGCTGTCACTACCTTTCTCCCTCTCCAACTGCATCACCTACAGGAACACAAATAATAGAGTGCATAAGCTACATTCTAATCCTAAATAAATAGAATCATTGTACTTACATGATCCTTGAACCATTGAGGAAATTGTTCATGTTGCATCTTCTCAAAGGTCCTTGGATCTATGCGTTTCTTGCGATTCTTCCTTCTCAAATAAGCCCCATGTTCTCTACAAACTACAAAGACCACTATTTCAGTTCAAAATTTATTAATTAACAAATGAAGAGGTAGTGGCATGACATTTACTCCAAATATGGCTTCACGACATCACAGTTGAACAACACATATATGTCGGCTTGTGTTGCCTCCTAATCCGTTAAAGTGTGTACCATTGGTCTTCCCAATGGTTTGCCTGCTGGAGGAAACAACATAGATTGTTGTGAAAATATTGAAGATTTAGAGTCCTTTGGGTTGTCATCATTCCTTGATGGTTGATTATGCTTGGTGGAGAAACCCTGTGGATATCTTGAACAATATTTCATGCACACATCCGCTAGAAAAGATTCTGCAATTGAACCCTCTGGACGAGCTTTGTTCCGAACAAAGGACTTTAGCTCACCAAGATACCTATAGAAGATATATATCCAATAATATATAAATGCATCTGCAAAAAATTAAAGATTGTAATAAGTTTAGGAGAGAAAGATTGTAATAAGTTATCAATGTATATGCAATAAATTACCTTTCAATGAAGTACATCCACTGATATGCAACTGGTCCTGCTATTTGACATTCACTCGCTAAACGGACAACTAAGTGCACCATAACAGTGAAAAAACCAGGAGGAAATATCATCTCCATTTTGCAGAGTGTAAGTTTGATTCTTTCTTCCAAACGGTCAACCTCATCAACATGAAGAACTTTTGAACATTGCCTCGAAAATATGATGATTGTTCAAATAGTACGGCTGTGACATCATCTGGAAGAATACCTCTCGCAGCAATTGGCAAAAATTGATGCAATAGGACATGACAATCATGTGTTTTGAAACCATGCATTTTTCCTTCAGTAAAGTTCACACATTTCGATATATTTCTACAATATCCATCAGGAACTTTTATACCATAAATAACTTTGCAAAATAATTGTTTTTCTTCCTTAGAAATGGAAAAGATAGCTGGTGGCAAGTAATACTTGCCTGAATGTTTTTTCTGTGGATGGAGCTCTCCTCTAATGTTCATATCTTCAAGATCTTGATGAGCCTGTACATTATCTTTTGACTTCCCATCCAAATTGAGAAGTGTGCCCAAAATATTATCACACACATTCTTCACTATATGCATCACATCCAGATTATGTCGAAGGAGATTACTGTCCCAATATGGTAATGTGAATAAACTACTTTTTCCTTTGTATGTTTTTGAGGTACTAAAATCTCGACATGCAGCTATGTCATCTAATACGGAACGGCCATAATAGGTTATAGGCTCTGTTCTATTCTCAGCTGTTTGATCAAAAGCAGAAGCATCATTACGAAATTCATGATTAGGTGACAGAAATCGCCGGTGACCCATAAAACAAGCTTTCTTGCCATATTTCAAGCGCTTGGTCCATACATTTGCACCACAAGGTGGACATGCATAATCTCCATGCACCATATATTTAGCAAGCATTCCTAATGCTGGGAAGTCATTTATGGTCCACAAGACAGCTGCTCTGAGTTAAAATGTTCTCTGTTCAGATGCATCATAGGTTGTCATCCCATTCACAAAAAGATCTCTCAAATCTTCTAAAAGAGGCTGCATAAAAACATGAATCTGATCTCCAGGGCTCTTAGGTCCAGGAATAATTAAAGGCAATGACAGATAAGATTTCTTCATGCATAACCATGGAGGCAAGTTATACATGACTAGCACAACTGGCCAACAACTATATTTATTCTCAGCATCCCATATGGATTAAATCCATCTGTCGCTATTCCAAACTGAATATTATGACAATCATCTGCAAATCCATGCTTCTCATCAAATTTCTTCCATCCCTCGGACTCTGCTGGATGCCGTATCACTCCATGCTGCTTGGTGCGCCCTTCATCGTGCCGCCGAGCTACAGTTGCTGTTTCTTTGCACATGAATATCCTTTTCAGCCACTCATTGATTGGAAAGTATCTCAGAACTTTCATTGGCGTAGCTCTCTTTCTTTCCTTTTTAGTTAACTTGGTTTCAGTTATTTTATCTTTCCACCTAGAAGTCTTGCATTTAGAGCAAAAATCATCATTTTCTGTCTCTTTCCAGAACAACTGGCAGTTATTTGGGCACACATGAATTTTTTGATATCCTAATCCAAACTTCGATATGATCTTCTTGGCGTTGTAAAAATTTTGGGGCAGATCTTTTCCATTTGGAATAGCCATCTGCAGAATATTAAGTAGATCTCCAAATGACTTATCAGACCATTTGTTCATGGATTTTGTATTGAACAGAAGCGCAAGTAGGTAAAGGTGAGACAATTCACATCCTGGCCACAAAGGCTTCTCTGAATCTTGAATTAATTTGTACAATGCTTCTGCTTCTTTATTCGCTTCATCTGGAAGTGGATTTGAAAAATATGTACTATCACTCACACGCACATCACCATCATATATTTTCCTAATTGAATCCATAATCATTTCTTGCATATTAGCATTTCCTTCAGTTTCAGGTTGTGGTTGTTGATCATGATTGTGATCGGATAAAGACTCACCATGAAAAACCCATTTGTCATAGCTCTGAAGCATTCCATACCACATCAAATGGCCACGGACATCATCCCTTGATAGTACTGAAGTGTGAACACAATCTTCACATGGGCATCGGATCGTTGCATCTGCTGGTATATCTTTATACACAAATTCCAGAAATTCATCTACACCAGCTGAGTATTGTGTACTTTCCCTTGGAAATCTCAATAGTAATTTGGTGGATTCTAAATCCATTGCACACTGCATAAAAATAACAAATATCATTGCAGTTGTAACGCTTACGTAATTGCAAAAGCTTAGCTTGTAAATATCTGATTTGCAATTTAAGTTCCTATCGTTGTACAACATAAATTCAAAATTATATCATTTTCAAACAATATATAAGAAATGTATACTTCTTTCCAGTTCATAAACTGCATGTTATAGGCAAACATGATTGCAAGTTATTTAGGCTACAAAACTAGTGAAATCACCTTAATATATCTTTGGTTCAAAGAAAAGGCAACCAGATTGTACACTATTTCCTAACAATGTGAACTTGACATCCAACAACACAGAATGACAGTAAATTTGTGAGCGCATAGTACAGGTACGTAAAATCGGTGAACACATGATACACCACAAGCAATAAATAGTATAACTAGCATTCACCTCTTGTACGAGAGCAGCTAGCAAGTTCAAATAGTCCAATTCAATTGTTGACCAATTGAATTTTCACCATGATACAACACCAGCAGCAGCTGCAAATGTTCTAGTTAGTCCCAAAGACCATATAGTACAATCTGAATCCTTTTACAGCAGTGTCCAAATAACATCAATGATGCAAGAACAGAACAAATGTAGTTACAGCAGCAATTCCATCTCAAAAGGCAGCTAACAAACTGGCAAGATCATGTAGCCGATGCCTATGTTAGGTAATTCAGAGTAACACTTGTTAATCCATCAGGCATAAGTCACTACTGTCAATGAAATAGCGTCATCTAAGGCATTAATTTTCGGACATCAATAAAGCGCGGATAAATCGTCAGCCAATCTCCATTTTCAGTACTAGGCTAACAGACTGTGGTTGGGAGTTGGAACATCTAGGTTTGAAGTTCTGGAGAGAGCAGATCAATATAGGCTAGAAAATCCCTAAAAAAGATAAGAGATTAAAAATACAGTGGACACGTTGTTCTGTAATCTGTACTCAAAGCGCAACTAGAAAAAAAGTGACACATTCATCGTTTGTAGTATCTGATTAGGAAACCAACACGAGTTTAGAAGTAGTCAAACCATTGCCTAGCAGACTGCAGTTGTGAACTGGAATAACAAGCTTAAAATGTGTAGAAAAAATATCAACGAAAACTATACACAAACCATATCATTGGCATCTGACTAGACATTTTCCTCAAAAAATCATATGAGTCATTTCTCCAATTGTTCAGAAAATCAATACAACCAAAATCTGAAGTCGACTACACTTTCGAGAAGACAGTACCCAATTAAGACCAATGGTGTTCTAAAATAACAAATTTAGTTACATAGCTACAGGTATAATTCCCTTACGTCAAAGTTGAAGTCCTAGAAAGAGCAGAGCAATAGAAATGTTTCTAGAAAAATCTATAATCTAGTCAGAAGTACCCAAATGACATCAGTGAAATACTCAGACGGTAACAGATTTAATTACAATACTACCTCCAGTAGTAATCTACACACAGAAAGCAACTATAGAACAAAACAACACAGCCAGGGTAGTCAGGTTAGCTTCAAAAATATTATGGCACTTATTCTGGCAGTCACGGGAGCTGACGCAGTAGTCCAAACAATTATAGAACTTATGTTGGTAGTCCCTTCATGGACTATTGGAATTGGTATGAACAACGAGGGTAGTCCAAACAACTGAACATGGCCTAGGTGGTACTGTACAACTCTGAAATTCATCCCCTTCTTCATCTACCAAATCCCCCTACATCCCACGGCCATGTCTCCAGGTGCGCACAAATAAGTTGACTAGATGAGAGGAGAAGGGAAGGAGGGAGGGTTACCTCGATGGTCAGTATTGCCATCCTGCACGGCGAGTGAGAAGATGGTCGGTCGGAGAAGCAGCGCACCGATGGCGGGCAGGTCGGAGTGGTGGCCGGAGGAGCAGTGGACGCCAGCAGACGACTTCTAGCCCTCCTAGCGCAGCCTTGCTGCTTCTTCTTTCTGTGATGTCCGCAAAGCCGCCTATCCCCTGTCCATCGCCGACTTCCCGCCGCTCGCCAGTCCATCGCCGCCTTTTCGCCGCTCCCCTTTCGTCCGCCTTCAAGCCTAAGGAGAGAAGATTGGATGATTGATTTGTGTCGTAGTCAGAGGGAGAGACCTAGATCGATCCGGATGTGAAGGGCAATAGCAAATCTGGATTGGAGAATAGAAGAGGAAGATTTGTTTGTTCGCGCGATTTGGTTTGTCTAGGACGGTCAGCACAGATTTTCGCGCCACATTATTAACCATGTGTACCGGCGTGTCCTTTTTTCGCTGAATTAATTTCTATTTTTAATTATGTATATTTGTAGTTTTATAACACATATAATTTGCAACAATAAATGGCAACATATAAGATCTGTTGCATGCTTTAGGGTCTCACGAGGTGCAAGTCTACAACGCATATGTTGCATCCTTTATATCCGTATCTATCATGATTTTTGCACCATATAGTTAAAACGTTGTAGAACATATGTTGCTTTATAGGGGGTATCCTTGTAGTGACAATATTTAAATAATGTACAACCCCGGTGACAAGCCAAGCAATTGTTTCATACTTTTGACGTTTTGAAACTTTTTCAATCTTCACGCAATACATGAGCGTGAGCCATGGACATAGCACTATATGTGGAATAGAATGGTGGTTGTCGAGAAGACAAAAAGGAGAAGATAGTCTCACATCAACTAGGCGTATCAACGGGCTATGGAGATGTCCATGAATAGATATCAATGTGAGTGAGTAGGGATTGCCATGCAATGGATGCACTAGAGCTATAAGTATATGAAATCTCAACAAAACAAATTAAGTGGGTGTGCATCCAACTCACTTGCTCGCAAAGACCTAGGGCATTTTGAGGAAGCCCATCATTGGAATATACAAGCCAAGTTTTATAATGAAAAATTCCCACTAGTATATGAAAGTGACAAAATGAGAGACTCTCTATCATGAAGATCATGGTGCTACTTTGAAGCACAATTGTGGTAAAAGGATAGTAACATTGTCCGTTCTCTCTTTTTCTCTCATTTTTTTATTTGGGCCTTTTCCCTTTTTTCATGGCCTCTTTTTTTATTTAGTCTAGAGTCTCATCCCGACTTGTGGGGGAATCATAGTCTCCATCATACTTTTCCTCACTTGGGACAATGCTCTAAAAATAAAGATCATCACACTTTTATTTTCTTACAACTCAACAATTACAACTCGATACTTAGAACAAAATATGACTCTATATGAATGCCTCCGGCGGTGTACCGGGATATGCGATGAATCAAGAGTGACATGTATGAAAGAATTATGAATGGTGGCTTTGCCACAAATACGATGTCAACTACATGATCATGCAAAGCAATATGACAATGATGGAGCGTGTCATAATAAACGGAACGGTGGAAAGTTTCATGGCAATATATCTTGGAATGGCTATGGAAATGCCATGATAGGTAGGTATGGTGGCTGTTTTGAGGAAGGTTTATGGTGGGTGTATGATACCGGCGAAAAGTGCGCGGTATTAGAGAGCATAGCAATGGTGGAAGGAAGAAGGGTGCGTATAATCCATGGACTTTAACATTAGTCATAAAGAACTCAAATACTTATTGCAAAAATCTACAAGTTATCAAAGCAAAGTATTACGCGCATGCTCCTAGGGGGATAGATTGGTAGGAAAAGACCATCACTCATCCCCGACCGCCACTCATAAGGAAGACAATCAATAAATAAATCATGCTCCGACTTCATCACATAACGGTTCACCGTACGTGCATGCTATGGGAATCACAATCTTTAACACAAGTATCTCTCAAATTCACATCTACTCAACTAGCATGACTCTAATATCACCATCTTTATATCTCAAAACAATTATCAAGAATCAAACTTTTCTTAGCATTCGACACACTCATAGTAAGTTTTTACTAATCTTGAATACCAAGCATATTAGGATTATTTAAGCAAATTACCATGTTATTTAAGATTCTCAAAATAATCTAAGTGAAGCATGAGAGATCAATAGTTTCTATAAAGCAAATCCACCACCGTTCTCTAAAATATATAAGTGAAGTACTAGAGCAAATATATATAACTCAAAAGATATAATTAAGCGAAGCACATACAGTATTCTAACAAATTTCAAATCATGTATGGCTATCTCAAAAGGTGTGTACAGCAAGGATGATTGTGTTAAACTAAAAAGCAAAGACTCAAATCATACAAGACGCTCCAAGCAAAACACATATCTTGTGGTGAATAAAAATATAGCTCCAAGTAAAGTTACCGATGGAAGTAGACGAAAGAGGGATGCTTTCCGGGGCATCCCCAAGCTTTGGCTTTATGGTGTCCTTAGATTATATTGGGGGTGCCATGGGCAGCCCCTATCTTAGGCTCTTGCCACTCCTTGTTCCATAATCCATCAAAATCTTTCACCCAAAACTTGAAAACTTCACAACACAGAACTTAACAGAAAATCTCGTGAGCTCCGTTAGCGAAAGAAAACAAAAGACCAGTTCAAGGTACTATAATGAACTTATTATTTATTAATATTGATGTTAAAACTACTGTATTCCAACTTATCTATGGTTTATAAACTATTTTACTAGCCATAGATTCATCAAAATAAGCGAACAACACACAAAAAACAGAATCTGTCAAAAACAGAACAGTCTGTAGTAATCTGTAACTAACGCAAACTTCTGGAACTTCAAAAAATCAGACAAAATAGGACGACTTAGACAATTTGTTTATTGATCAGCAGCAATTGTAATCAGTATTTTATCACGTTCTGGTGATTTTTAACAATTGTTTTCGTGAACAGAAAGTTTCTGGAAATTACAGCAAGATCAAATAACTATCATCCAAGAAGATCCTATAGGTTTAACTTGGTACAAGCACTAATTAAAACATAAAAACACATCAAACCATAGGCTAGAACAAATATTTATTCCTAAACATAAGCAAAAAGGAAAAAACTAAAAATAAAATTGGGTTGCCTCCCAACAAGTGCTATCGTTTAACGCCCCTAGCTAGGCATTGATAATTTTAATGATGCTCACATGAGAGACAAGAATTGAAGCACAAAGAGGGCATCATGAAACACGTGACAAACACATCTAAGTATAACATACTTCCTATGCATAGGCATCTTATAGGCAAACAAATTACCATAGCAAGCAAAAACTAGCATATGCAAGGAAGCGGAAAAAAACAATAGCAATCTCAACATAACAAGAGGTAATTTATTATCATGAAAATTTCTACGTCCATATTTTCCTCTCTCATAATAATTACATGTGGGATCATAAGCAAATTCATCAAAATAGCTATCACATAAAATATTTTCAACACGATCCACATGCATGCAAAGTTAACACTCTTCCGAAATAGTGGGATTAACATTAACTAAAGTCATGACCTGTCCAAACCCACTTTTATCAAAAATTTCATAAGATTGAATATTCTCCAAATATGTGGGATCTAAAGTTAACACTCTTCCGAACCCACTTTCAATATTATTGCAAACAATATTATCAATCTCATATTCATCATGGGGATTAAATAAATTTTCAAGATCATAAGAAGAATCACCCCAATCATGATCATTGCAACAAGTAGTAGACATAGCAAAACTAGCATCCCCAAGCTTAGGGTTTTGCATATTTTTAGCACAATTGACATCAAGAGAATTTATAGTAAAATCATTGCAATCATGCTTTTTATTCAAAGATCTATCGTGAAATGCTTCATAAAGTACTTCATCACAATTTTCAGATTCACAAATTTCAAGCAAAACCTCATAAAGATAATCTAGTGCACTTGACTCACTAGCAATAGGTTCATCATAATTGGATCTCTTAAAGAGATTAGCAAGTGGATGAGGCTCCATAAACTTTTATCAAGTGAAGATGCAAGCAAAAATAAGGTACATGGTAACACAAAATCGAACAGAAGGAGGGCGAAGAAAAGGCAAAAAGGGTGAATAAAACGGCAATGGTGAAGTGGGGGAGAGGAAAACGAGAGGCAAATGGCAAATAATGTAATGTGGGAGATAAGGGTTTGTGATGGGTACTTGGTATGTTGACTTTTGCGTAGACCTCCCCGGCAATGGCGCCAAAAATCCTTCTCGCTACCTCTTGAGCACTGCGTTGGTTTTACCTTGAAGAGGAAAGGGTGATGCAGCAAACTAGCGTAAATATTTCCCTCAGTTTTTGAGAACCAAGGTATCAATCTAGTAGGAGGGTACACGCGAGTCCCTCGCACCTACACAAAACAAATAAATGCTCGCAACCAACGCGATAAGGGGTTGTCAATCCCTTCACGGTCACTTACGAGAGTGAGATCTGATAGATACGATAGGATAATATTTTTTGGTATTTTTGTGATAAAGATGCAAAGTAAAATAAAAGAAAAGTAAAAAAGCAAAGGAAATAACTAAGTGTTGGAAGATTAATATGATGAAGATAGACCCGGGGGCCATAGGTTTCACTAGTGGCATCTCTTAAGAGCATAAGTATTTTACGGTGGACGAACGAATTACTGTTGAGCAATTGACAGAATTGAGCATAGTTATGAGAATATCTAGGTATGATCATGTATATAGGCATCACGTCCGAGACAAGTAGACCGACTCCTGCCTGCATCTACTACTATTACTCCACTCATCGACCGCTATCCAGCATGCATCTAGAGTATTAAGTTCATGAAAACAGAGTAACGCCTTAAGCAAGATGACATGATGTAGAGGGATAAATTCATGCAATATGATAAAAAACCCATCTTGTTATCCTCGATGGCAACAATACAATACGTGCCTTGCTGTCCCTACTGTCACTGGGAAAGGACACCGCAAGATTGAACCCAAAGCTAAGCACTTCTCCCATTGCAAGAAAGATCAATCTACTAGGCCAAACCAAACTAATAATTCGAAGAGACTTTCAAAGATAACCAATCATACATAAAAGAATTCAGAGAAGATTCAAATATTGTTCATAGATAATCTTGATCATAAACCCACAATTCATCGGTCTCAACAAACACACCGCAAAAGAAGATTACATTGAATATATCTCCACGAGAGAGGGGGAGAACATTGTATTGAGATCCAAAAAGACAGAAGAAGCCATCTAGCTAATAACTATGGACCCGAAGGTCTGAGGTAAACTACTCACACTTCATCGGATAGGCTATGGTGATTATGTAGAAGCCCTCTGTGATGGATGCCCCCTCTGGAGGAACTCCGGAACGGGCCCCAAGATGGGATCTCGTGGGTACAGAAGGTTGCGGCGGAGGAATTAGGTTTTTGGCTCTGTATCTGATCATTTGTGGGTACATAGGTATATATAGGAGGAAGGAGTACGTCAGTGGAGCAACAGGGGACCCACAAGGGTGGAGGGCGCGCCCCCCTACCTCGTGGCCTCCTCCTTTGTTTCTTGACGTAGGGTCCAAGTCTCCTGGATCATATTCTTCCAAAAAATCACGTTCCCGAAGGTTTCATTCCGTTTGGACTCCGTTTGATATTCCTTTTCTGCGAAACTCTGAAATAGGCAAAAACAGCAATTCTGGGCTGGGCCTCCGGTTAGTAGGTTAGTCCCAAAAGTAATATAAAAGTGAATAATAAAGCCCAATAATGTCCAAAACAGTAGATAATATAGCATGGAGCAATCAAAAATTATAGATACGTTGGAGACGTATCACAACCTTTAAAGTGTCGATACGTGTCTTGCCTGCCCGCGAAGAAAGCGGGAGCGACTTCTCTCTTTTATTTCGTGCTTCTGTCAAGGCAGAGTCTGAAATACCCATGCATAAAAACACAATAGTGAGAGTATGGGTGAAGTGTGTGTAGAACTAGTGCACTGTAAAAGTAGCAGATAGCAGGTGGCTGCAAAATAAATGAAATGAGACATATGATAGCTCTACAACATTGCATGGCAAACAAAATTAGATTCTACTCCGTGTGATTTTGTAATATATGAGCACAAGGATTCATGGGAAATGTAGGTACTCCTCCAGCACACCACCACATGTGGTCCTATCAAAATAACAGTCGACTAACAATAAATAGGTCAGTCGATTTTTTTATGAACCGTCCGATCTATAAGGAATGGGTAGATGGCATTCGTCTACCTCCCGCCAGTCATTGTTGACGATCTTTCTTGAACCGCCAGTGACAACCGGCCCAGACCCCTGCCTCCGCCGCCCTTCCCTTCCCTCGACCTCACACTACTGCCGTGCTTGGCAGCGCCCCCCGGCCATCCCTTTAATCCTGACCAACCTCTAGATCGGGCGCCAGTAGCTCCTAGCCCCCACACACCCCTAAGATAAACACCAAGGCACTGCTTCCCTGGCGTAATAGGTGGACTAGCACCTATTACGCTGGGGAATGCTTCCTTTAATTGGGAATCAACTGACCAGGAATTGAAATCCATGGGGGCGAAAGACCTCTAGCTAAGGTGAAATAGTGTATGAGGAGAATCCTTGAGCATCTCAAGTTACCAAGAACATCTAGTATCTACAAGAAGCAGTCAACTAGTGTCTTCTGTGGGATGAATACCATCCAAGCAAACACATAAGATTTGCACGAATAAGGGAAGAGGAGTACCACTTCCGGTTGCCAATGCTATGTCCTCCAGATGTCGCGGTGATTTTCTTATTTTTACTGGGGGAAGCAATGTTTTGGAGGAGGGTGGAGCCTTGGACGAACCTATGGCAAAATTGTTGACTGTGTTGCGGTGGCCGTCTGTCAGCGAAGGGGCAGCAGATCTGAGGCGACAAAGGACGGCATAGTGGGAACAACTCCGGCGTGATGGACGATGGCGAAGTTAGAGTGGCAGCGGTAAGGCGCAGGATGGCATGGTTGAACTGGCTCGGTTACGACGCACATCGGCGTCCTAGAGGCAGCTCGGCCTTGTCTACAAGTATTAGCTTTGGAGGGCGTTGTGGTTGCGGTTGCGATGGACGACAATGTCAGGGTATCGTCTCGGACGTGATGGAGGAGGGCGGCGGTTGATGGGTGGGATGGGGTGGTGGACGGAGGACGCCAGAGTTTCGCGGCTGCTGGAGAGGTAGTTTTGGCACCCACGGAGTATGAATGGGGAATGTTGGTGTCAAAACCGGTGGATCTCGGGTAGGGGGTCCCAAACTGTGCGTCTAAGGCGGATGGTAACAGGAGGCAGGGGACACGATGTTTACCCAGGTTTGGGCCCTCTCGATGGAGGTAATACCCTACTTCGTGCTTGATTTATCTTGATGATATGAGTATTACAATAGTTGATCTACCACGAGATCGTAGAGGCTAAACCCTAGAAGCTAGCCTATGCTATGATTTTTGTTGTCCTACGGACTAACCCTCCGGTTTATATAGACACCGGAGGGGGCTAGGGTTACACAGAGTCGGTTACATGGAAGGAGATCTACATATCTGTATTGCCAAGCTTGCCTTCCACGCCAAGGAGAGTCCCATCCGGACACAGGACGAAGTCTTCAATCTTGTATCTTCACAGTCCAACAGTCCAGCCAAACGATATAGTCCGGCTTTCCGGATACCCCCTAATCCAGGACTCCCTTAGTAGCCCCTGAACCAGGCTTCAATGACGATGAGTCCGGCCCGCATTTTTGTCTTCGGCATTGCAAGGCGGGTTCCTCCTCCAAATACTCCATAGAAGATTTTGAACACAAGGATAGTGTCCGGCTCTGCAAAACAAGTTCCACATACCACCGTGGAGAGAATAATATTTCCACAAATCTAATCTGCTGACGACCCTTCATAACGTGACATCACGCCATGGCTTTCTCTTTACATGAACCGTTTTTCAATCAGCCTGCCACCGCACGCTTTGCGAGGCGATTTTATTGGCATGTCTTGTCGGAGCAGAGATCGTGTCCGCCTTATTATGGGATTCTCATCAACACGGACGTGGGTAACCCAATCGTGCCCGTTGGTATGACTCCTCGATTGTAGGCAAGTCCCAAACGGTCACGAGGAGGACGCTTGGTATTCACCCTCTTTATAAAGAGACCAAGTCTTGTCCTTCTTTCCTCTCGAACTCAATAGAATCCTCCCCCCCGCCTCGAGTTCCAACACCCGAGGCTTAGGTCAGGCGCTTCGGACCTTCAACCATGTTCGGATCCAACCTTCAAGGTCGGTGGATGACAAAGGAAGATGTCAAGAAGCTAAGAGAGGCCAGGTTTCTGACCGGCGAGATCTCGCATAGGGTGCCCGCTCAAGGGCGGTTCATTCCCACTCCCGAACCCGGCGAGAGCATTGTATTCATCTCTCACTTCCTCCGAGGGCTAGGCCTTGCTGTAGATCCTTTTGTCAGGGGGCTCATGTACTATTACGGGCTGGATTTCCATGACCTGGCCCCGGATTCAATATTTCATATTTCATCGTTCCTCGGCATATGTGAGGCCTTCCTCCGCATTACCCCTCACTTCGGCATGTGGCTCAAGACTTTCAATGCGGAGCCGAAGATAATAGAGGGGCGACACGCAGAGTGCGGAGGTGCCGTAATAAGCAAAAGTGCCGATGCCCCATGGCCAGAGGGTTCCTTCCAGGAGGTGTCCAGCTTATGGCAACGGGAGTGGTTTTATATCACAGCTCCCCGGGGTACTAAGTGGGTGGCCGCCCCTGCTTTTCGCTCAGGCCCCCCGCCACGACTGACGTCATGGATCAACAAGGGGCTAGACTGGGGGCCGGTAAAGGATGTGCCGACATTGCAGAGCCGCATCCGAGATCTCCTCGAGAGAAATGTCAGTCTGGCCATGGTAATGCAAGTCATGTTAATTCGTCGAGTCCTGCCCTGCAAACGTCGACCCCTCCGCATGTGGGAGTTCAACCCGGAGGGACCGCGAGCTATTCAGCACTTCCTCGGCATGACGCTCGAAGAGATGTATCAATTGTTCTTCGGACCACAAATAATGTGTCCGGACACCATCGACGATGCGGGTCTGAGCTGCAATCGTCCAGATACCCAAGTAAGTAGTCCCGTAGGCGAACACGCTGTCTTTTTATTTATCATAACATCATTCTAAAAAGTTAGTCTTTGACCAGGACTGGGTACAAAGGCGAAGATGATCAGGTGTCCGGACCCCTTCCTGAGGTCTCATCGGATCCTGTACTAGCCAGGATGCTGGAGCTTGCGCCTTATAGAGCGCCCTCGGGGGAAGATAATGGGGGGAATAAAGAGGCTGAAAGCGGATCTCGCTCACTGTTCATCCAAACCGGGGGAGTTAGCGCCTCTGCGAAGGAGGATAACCGGGGAGAAGAATCTGAAATTCCCTCTCCACAAGGAAGGAAGAGGACCACCTCTGAAGACCTGGAAACAATGGTTTCCAAACGGGGGAAGAAATCTTTGCCAGAGGGTCCTGCCCCGGGGGGTACCCGCAAGGGGATCAGCCCTCCACCGAGCTGTAAGTAAAAAGGTACTTAATGGTAAAAAATATCATGACTTACTTCTGAGGACAATAACCGAAGGATTTATCTTGTAGTTCGTATTGTAGCCGTTCTCGACAGAGCTCGTCTTCGGGGGATCTTCTTCCGGAGATGATGGAGAGCGAAACACCTTCCCATGCCACCTCGCCTCATGAGGCGGGCGACCCTAAAGTGTCGTCGCGGAGGGTTTCTCCTGATCTGACAAGCCCAGAGGGTAATCCTTCGGCCACCCGAAGTCCTCAGTATCCGGCTCCTGAAGAGAGCAACCGAAAGGGTCCGACACCGTCCGGTGTGCGGTCGGACGCACTGAAGGATCTGCTAGAGTAAGCGGCTATCTCAGAAGCACATCGTACGCTAATGGATATGGTGATTGAGAGGATTTCATCCACCGAAAGTGGGTTGTATGAAGCTTTTATGAGTCTACTGAAAGGCTTTGAGGTACGTGAAATAGTGTGTATTTTTGGCAGTACCGCACACGTTAGGTGTGCCCTATGCAGATAGTAGCCCCTGAGACTTTGGTTGCCGTCGAGAGCGGCGGCAAACAGAGGATCATAGTCCCAGGTAATAATCAGTCTGCCTTCATATGCAGGTGGCGGAAGGTCCGGTGGCTAGCCGGACTAGTGAGTTTGCCGAGCTGAATCAGCAACTTGATGCGGCAGATGTCGACATCGTGCTTGTCAACAAGCGGCTTGACGAGGCACAAGGTATGTGATTTCTCTGGTGATCAACACGTAGTAAGAGGAGCATAATGCCAATATCTTTAATATGTTGTGACTGTAGATGGAGCTGCGGCCGTGGAGACCCTTCGGGCGGAACTTTCCCGAGCCAAGGAACAAGCCAGGAATAGTGATGCGACCGCTCTAAAGGCGGCCGAAGAGCTGATGGCCGAACAGGCTGCCCATTGCCAAAGCAAGGAAAAAATGGCCAAGATGGCCGTTGAGTTGAAAGATGCCGCCGACCGTTACCAGCTTCTTGTAAAGGGAAACCGAGCTAAGGCGATGGAGCTGGAGAAGGCCATGGTAGCAGCCAAGGAAGCCCACTCTAAGATCAGAGCGTCGAAGGAGGAGTTGCGTCAAGCTGGAGAAATCGCGGCTGGGAAGCCCTTCTTGCTGCGGACGAAGTTCGGAGATCCGAAGTATGCCCCTCTTGATGAACTATGGAGTTCTGCGGATGCATATGCGGATCTGGCAGTCAATGCTGCTGATGCGGCTGAGTACTTCAAGGATCAAAAAGATAGTGAAGTGGAAAAGCTATTCTGGTCGCAGTTCGATGGTCCAGCATGTCCGCTGCTGTTAAATGAGCGAATGACCGAGTGGGACGAGCTCCATAGGTTGTCCGGGCTTGCCATGGGGTCTGTTGTGGATCATCTGTGGCCGAGAGGGCCACGGCCGAATAGTTATTTTGGTTTGGTGCAATGGTTCCTTGGTGCCGCGTCGCATATCGACACTATGAAGAGGTCGGCGTGCATAGAGGGTGCGCGGATGACACTTGCCCGTGTGAAGACATACTGGGCAGACATGTAGGCCACCGCTATTGCAACCCAGGGTTCGGCCGTGGGCCGAGTAGCTGCCGAGCACTACTTTGAAGAAGTCCTTGAAGGCGCTCGTTCAATAGAAGCTCAGTGCTCGAAGAATATTATGTTCTAGTGACATGTATTCCCATTGTAAAAACAATGTTTTATTGAATTATAAAGGTTGTGTTTATACTTTTGCCTGAAAGTATTATGATGCATCCTGTGCGGCCGTTTATGTATATATGTATATAACCTGAAAGTTTGCAGTCGTCGGCTTCAGCCCCCACGCATATAATGCGGGGGTGTTCGTAGAAGACACATGTTCGCACTTGATCCAACGTCTTGGTCCATTAAGGAGGTGATAGCGCAGCGAACTAGGCAATCGGACTATATTGCTTTAACACTTTCACTTAGCTATAGGAGTTTGACGGTGGGGCTACTATATAGCCCCCTGGTGGCTCCGTGCTCGTCCGAATACGGGGCGCGTACATGCCTGGCCGCGAAACGGCCCTTCGTTAATGCGGAGGAATCCTGAAGATTACGATAAGTAATTGAGTGGTTGACCAGTCTCACGCTTTAATATGACAGTCAGTTTTCGGCTTTCTCTACTGAGGTGCTTGTCCGGATGAACCAGGGCACAATCGCAGTAGTCCTCCTGGTGCCACCTTAGCCGATAGAGCGGAACATGAGGTAGCAAAACACAGGAGCCGGGCAAACCCAACATTTGACCAAAGACATGATTCGGAGCTGATGCATATAAGGCCAAACTCGCGAAGCCGAACACTCCCTAAGGTATTCGGTCTTTATAACATATGCCGGGCTGACTAATGCCCCTGATAATGAACCCTGAGTGTCCAGGTACTTGCAATATTCTGACGTGGTCAAATGCCAATAACGTCAGCATCCTTCTCGGTTGTACTGAGATTCCGGAGGATGTGAACAACAAGAGACCGTAAAAAAGGTTAACGCAGGGTCTTAATCTAAAAAGAAACCTTTGAGCGGGTCCCTGCTGCACGTCTGCGCCTGTGTCTCCGTTGTGCCGTATCCTAAACGGGTGTAGCACGATTGTCATCTGTAAAAGAGAGGAACTTAGTTGAAAGTTGTCGTGCAAAAAATTGGTTATTCTAAATAAACCATTTAAAATTCAAGATAAGTAAAGTTGAGCCGAACTAGCGCTGTTTACATGCGGGAAGCCCCTAGTACCGTCTATAAGGGTATAATCATCAAAACAATCTCAATTATATCTAATGATGCACCGGACTCGTCTAACAGTGTCCGTGGTCTTAACGACCGGTCATTTGTTCTGGTTGGTGAGGCCGTCTAGTGTTCGGCTGTTAACGCAGCCGCACGTTCTTCTGCGTGTAAGGAACGCTTGATATTTCCATTAACTGTGATGGTGCCACGTGGGCCAAGCATCTTAAGCTTAAGAGAAGCGTAATGCAGTATAGCGTTGAAACGAGCAAAAGCTGTTCGTCCGAGTAGTGCTTGATAGCTGCTTCAGAATGGAGCAATGTCGAAGGGTAACTTTTCACTTTGGTAGTTGTCGGGTGAACTGAATACGACTTCTAGTATTAGAGAGCCCGTAGAGTGGGCCTCTGGGCCTGGTATTACTCCCTTGAAGGTAGTATTACTATGGCTGATCTTTGTCGGGTCTATCCCCATTTTGCAGACTGTGTCCTGATATATCAGATTTAGACTACTGCCGCCGTCCATAAGGACTCGTGTGAGATGGTATCCGTTTATTATTGGCTCTAACATCAAGGCAGCCGATCCTTCGTGCCAGATTTTTGTCAGGTGATCCCTGCGATCAAGAGTGATCGGGTGGGCCAACCAGGGGTTGGGCTTACGAGTGACGGGCACTACGGCTCGTGTGTCTCGGAGTGTATGTTTGCTTCTCCTGTTCGTCACATGGATCATGTTCACTGTTTTGACCTCTGGTGGGAATTTTTTCTGTCCCCCGGTGCTTTGTTGGCGAGGCTCGTCCTCGTCTTCACTTGGTGTCTCCCTCCCCTTGTGTTCGGCGTTTAGCTTACCGGCTGCTTGAAGACCCAGCATTCTCTATGGGTGTGATTTGCAGGTTTATCGGGGGTGCCATGAATCTGGCATAGTTTGTCTAGAATCTTGTTTAGGCTGGACGGTCCATCTCTATTGCCTTTGAAAGGCTTTTTCCGCTGACCTGGTCGAGAGCCCCTGAATCCGGCGCTTACCGCCGTGTTATCTGGGCTGTCTTCATTATTCCGGTGCTTGTCTTTACTGCGTCGTGGTTTTCCATTGCCATCCCTGACTTCGGATGTGCCTGGGTCGCTGGTGCTACTACAAGCTAGCCAGCTATCTTCGCCCGCATAAAAGCGGGTCATGAGGCTTGTTAGGGCTGCCATTGTTCTCGGCTTTTCTTGTCCGAGGTGTCTGGTGAGCAATTCGTCTCGGACGCTGTGTTTGAAAGCTGCTAAGGCTTCGGCGTCCGGGCAGTCGATGATTTGGTTCTTCTTAGTGAGAAATCTATTCCAAATCTTTCGGGATGACTCTCCGGGCTATTGAACTATATGACTTAAATCATCTGTATCCGGAGGTCGGACATAAGTCCCTTGAAAATTAGCCTGAAAAGCATCCTCAAGCTCCTCCCAACTTCCAATTGAGTTTTCGGGGAGGCTTTTCAGCCAGTGCCGAGCTGGTCCTTTCAGCTTGAGGGGCAAATACTTGATGGCGTGGAGATCGTCTCCGCGAGCCATGTGAATATGGAGGATAAAGTCCTCGATCGAGACTCCAGGGTCTGTGGACCGTCGTACGCCTCTATGTTCACTGCTTTGAATCCTTTTGGAAATTCGTAGTCTAGCACCTCATCGGTGAAGCATAGGGGATGTGCGGCGCCCCTGTATTTTGTTGTGTTGAGGCGTTCTGACGGTCGTAGTGTTCGGTTTTGGTTGTGCGCTGGAGCGCGTTTCCTTGATCCGTAGATGGATCTGGTTGCACCAGTGTTCTGATGCGAGTCTTCATGTGAGGCGTGTGCGGACTTATGTGCGGCCTTGTTAGCCGCTCTATCGCCACCACAAGGTGGTTGATCCGACCGGTCGACCATTTTATTCTTCGGCTGTGTGGGCTCTAAGGCCTCGTCATCAAATTCAGGCAACAACTTGCACTTTGGATAGCTCTTTGTGCGGTAACTACCACCATACTTTTCTTCGTTGTCGAGCACTTTGTTCCATCTACTGTTGAGCGTATTGTGCACGCCTTTAAGCCTTTGCTTTTGCTTCTTTAGACTCCTCGTGGTAGCAATAAGCCTTTTGCGGAAGTTCTCTTGTTCCAAGTGCCTTTCCGGGATGATGTGTGCCTCTTCGTCCGGACTGTTTTCCTCTTCAGAGGGAGGTTTATGAGCTATATCCTCGGTGTCGCCGTGTCCGGACAGTGGATCCGTACTACGTTCACCGTTTGCTGGTTCACTGTTGTTATCGCTGTTTTTGTTGAGGCAAGGTTTGGAGCGGCGCCTACGCCCACGCTTTGGTTGCTTCTCAAGGGAGCTATCCTTCCTTGCATCCTCCCGTTCCTCGTCATCATTTTCTTTGGATGTATCCACCATGTATATGTCGTGTGATGAAGTGGCGGTCTAGCGCCCAATGGGCGGTGGTTCCAATTCGTCTCCTGCATCGTCGTCCATGCCGTCGATGTCTTCGGAGTCGAAGTCGAGCATGTCGGTTAAATCGTCGACAGTGGCTACTAAGTGGGTGGTGGGTGGGGAACGAATTTCTTCATCGTCCGCATCCCATACTAGCCGGACATAGTTCGACCAAGGTTCTTCTGACAAGGAGAGAGACTTTAATGAATTTAGCATGTCGCCGAAACGCGAGTGCTGAAAGATATCCGCGGAGGTAAACTCCATGATCGGTGCCCAATCGGATTTGATAGGCACGGACGCAGCCGGTTCGGAGCCTGTGGCCGGGGATGAATCCAATGGTTCGGCAGCACAGCTCTCGCGAGGGGTAAGGTCAGTATTCGGCTCTATCATCGCTGAGAGTGCAGCCTCCAAGGCAGAGTCTATCCACCCGTCCTCGGATGGCGCAATTTGCTCCGGATTAAATGCCGGAGTAGATGCCGGTGTTATCTCCCGAACACCATCCGATGGCAGAGCTATATCATGCCCGTCGTGATTGTGCAGCGCACCTGGCAAGGGCTCGAATCCGTCCAAGATCAAGTCTCCGCGGATATCGGCTGTAACACCCTCGATGCGACTATAGCTCCCACGTGTCGAGGCACGACTTAGAGACATAATCGCATTGAAGGCACATGTCGCAAGTTAGGCAATCTTCACAACATCCCATGTAATATAAATAATAATGGGGAGATAACATAGTTGGCTTACACTCGCCACGTCAATCAAGTACATAAATAACATTACATCATCCAAACACTCATGGCCCAACTACGGCGCCAAAATAAAAGAGAACCCAACATGCGACAACGGTCCAGTTCACCCCCAACTAGGCACCACTACTGATCATCGGGAAAGGAAACATAGTAACGTTGAGAGTCTTCGTCGAACTCCCACTTGAGCTCATACGCGTCTCCTGGAGTGGAATCATCAGGCCCTGCATCTGGTGTAATAGTAATCTGTGAGCCACAGGGACTCAGCAATCTCGCACCCTCACGATCAAGACTATTTAAGCTTGTAGGTAAGGCAAGGTAAAATATAGGTGGAGCTGCAGCAAGCGACTAGCAAGTATGGTGGCTAACTTATCCGCAAAAGAGAGCGAGAAGAGGAGGCAAAGCGCGAGCGAGAAACTAGAGAGCAACCTGCGCAAACATTACTGCAACACCGTGTCCACTTCCCGGACTCCGCTGAGAAGAGGCCATCACTGTAACACACTCAGTTGATTCATTCTAATTAAGTTAAGGTTCAAGTTATCTACAACTGGACATTAACAAATTCCCATCTGCCCATAACCGCGGGCACGGCTTTCGAAAGTTCAATCCCTGCAGGGGAGTCCCAACATAGCCCGTGACAAGCTCTCATAGTCAACGAAGGAATAGACCTCCTCCCAAGACGTTCCGATCAGACTCGGTATCTCGGTAATTCAAGACACTTCGACAGGTTAAAACAAGACCAGCAACACCGCCCGAATGTGCCGACAAATCCCGATAGGAGCTGCACATATCTCTTTCTCAGGGCACACTCAGATGAGCCAGACGTCGGGTAGGCCAGCCCAGAGTTGCCCCTGGTAGCCCCGGACATCGCTCGGTGGGACCAACACTTAGAGGAGCACTGGCCCGGGGGGGGGGGGTTAAAATAAGATGACCCTTGAGTCTGCAGAACCCAAGGGAAAGAAAAGGCTAGGTGGCGAATGGTAAGACCAATGTTGGGCATTGCTGGAAAAGCTTTAATCAAGGCAAACTATCAAGGGGTTCCCATTATAACCCAACCGCGTAAGGAACGCAAAATCCGGGAACATAATACCGATATTACGGAAACTAGGGCGGTAAGAGTGGAACAAAACACTAGGCGAGAGGCCGAGCCTTCCACCCTTTACCAAGTATATAGATGCATTAAGATAACATAGCAATATAATGATATCCCAAACAAGTAAATAAATGTTCCAACAAGGAACGGCCTCCAATCTTCACCTGCAACTAGCAACTCTATAAGAGGGGCTGAGCAAAGCGGTAACATAGCCAATCAACGGTTTGCTAGGACATGGTGGGTTAGAGGTTTGACATGCAAATTTGGGAGGCTTGAAAGCAAGTGGTAGTCATCGTAGCAATGGCATAGCAAAAGAGCGAGCAAACTAGCATAGCAAAGATAGTAGTGATTTCGAGGGTATGATCATCTTGCCTGCACAATTGTCAGAGTTGACTGGATCCTCGAAACCAAACTCGACGGGCTCCTCGTTAGCGAACTCGTCACCCGGCTCTACCCAAACAAGACAAACAAGCAACAAGGACACAATCAACCACGTGCAAACTCAAACAACACAATGTAAAGATGATATGCTATGCGGGATGCGATGCGGGATGCAAAATGCAAGATATGACAGGAAATGCATGAACCTGGACTCAACATGGAAATCCAAGTGTGCCACTGGAAAGATGAGATGAAATCGCTTGAAAACGATATAAAGAACGCCGGAATCGGCGTTACGGTTTGGAAATGGCAAGCGATTCAAAAATGACACCGGTCTGTGATTTACAGCAAGTAGGCATCTAAATGCAAAGAAATGAACATGCTACAGCACTCAAACATGACAAAAAAATACATGGAAGGGATGCACACAAGATGCTTAACAAAAGTCTAGCACTGAGCTACGGCCAATTCATCCATTCACAGGTTCAAACAAGCATGGCAAAAATGCATGTGACAAACATATCTCAGACTTAGTGAAATCAACACTTGTCTGGAATTTCAGATCAGGTAGCCCTCTTCGGAGCAACAAAACTACATGCTACAGGACCTGAACATGGCAAAGTAAAGCATGTCATGGAGCTACTCAAATAGCTTAACACAAGTCCCTTAGTGACCTTGAGCCAAAAGGGATCAGAAAATACAATTTCAAGCATGTGAACATAGCAAAAACATAATCAGTTTTCAGACTTAGTGAAAACTGACACATGCTGAAATATAACTCAAGTAGGCATGTTTACGAGCTCGATGCACTCACTACGGTGCAATTCATGGAAAGACAAGCATACATCCATCAAGAAGGCACAAAATGCAAGCTAGACATGGCAAGAACAATAGCATAGCATGCACGGATCAACTATAACATCACCGGCAAAATTGCAAAGAAGTTGACAATCTGCCCAGATTCACAAAGTAGCAAAAGTAGAGCTCGATTGACTCAAGCTAGGGTGCTCCATAATTGCAAACAAAGACATGGATGGATAGAGCACTACAAGATTAACAAAACATCCTTACTGATCATCCTCAAAAGAGGCACGGATCACTAGGAACACAAGAACATATGGCATCATGAGATAAACAGCTCCAGGACTTAGTGAAATTGCTAAGTCCCTGAAAACAGAATTAGCAAGTGCACCACTTTGCAAGCTTGCACTAGACACCACACACATCCTAAAAATACATGGGTTGCACCTCTGGAAAGATGACAAAACCCTTAACAAAACTATGTAGACTCACGGGCATATCATGCACACAATAATCATGGCAAAAATGACAAAAGTGCTAAACGGAGTAGCAGATCTGACAATTAACTCAAGTAGCCCTCTTCTAACAGCATTTCGGGCATCAAGATGAACTCAAATGAAAATGATGCAATGGAATGAAATGATGTACTCTCTGAGATGAACATTTTGATATGCTATATGCATGAATCGGAGCTACGGATGCAAGTTATGGGGCTACGAACATGAGCATATGGACTGAGAATTTCAGGACTTAGACAAAAAAAATCAACCTCTAGGGTTTACTGTTCATCCGAATCTAGATCCCACGAAAAAACTGTAGCGGCGGCGGATCCGACGCTCGCCGGTGACGAGGGCTCGCCGGAGAAGGAGGGAGGGCCGGCCGGAGCGGTGGCGCTCGCCGGAGTGCCCCGCGGGGGCCGGAGCGGGCGGCTGCGGCGGTGGCGGCGGCAGCTGGCGGCGCGAGGCGGCGCGGGCAGGCGGGAGGCAGCGGCGGCAGCGCGGGAGGCGGCGGCAGCACGGGAGAGGAGGCGGGGCCCGGGCGCGCGCGGGGAGGGCCGGCCTTGGGCCCGACGGGCCGGCGGGTGTGGCGGTGGTGATGTGGTCCGGGGCGCCCACGTGGTGGCTCCCGGTTGGCGGAGGCGGATCCGGACGTTGTCCGGCCTGTGCCGCGGGCGGCGGCGCGGTGTGTCCGGCGCCGGCGGACAATGTCCGGCGCGCGCGATGTGTGGATTTAGGGTTTCGGGGAGAGGGGATCCGGGATATTTTGAGGGGGACCTATTTATAGGCATAGAAGGAGCTAGGGGAGTCCAAATGAGGTGCGGTTTTCGGCCACGCGATCATGATCGAACGCTCTAGATGATGGAGAAGAGTTAGGTGGGTTTTGGGCCAAATTGGAGGGGTGTTGGCCTGCAACACACACGAGGCATTTTCGGTCCCTGGGTTAACCATTGGAGTATCAAATGAAGTCCAAATGATACGAAACTTGACAGGCGGTCTACCAGTAGTAAACCAAGGCCGCTTGGCAAGTCTCGGTCCAATCCGGAAATGTTTAATCCCCACACACGAAAGAAAGCTAGAAATGGCCACCGGAGGAGAATGAAGCGCCGGAATGCAAAACGGACAACGGGGAAATGCTCGAATGCATGAGATGAACACGTTTGCAAATGCAATGCACATGATGACATGATATGAGATGCATGACAACGACAACAACACACGGAGACAAAAACCTGAACCCGAGGAAATAAATATAACTTAACGCCGGAAACGGCAAGAGTTGGAGTACAAATAGGGAAAGTTACATCCGGGGTGTTACAACACTCCACCACTACGAAAGGATCTTGTCCCGAGATCTAGGACTGAAAGAACGCCGGGTACTCAGAACGGAGGTGATCCTCGTGTTCCCAGGTAGCTTCACGGTCGGAATGGTGTGACCAATTAACTTTGAGAAATTTGATCGACTTGTTGCGAGTCTTGCGTTCAGTCTCTTCAAGAATAGCAACTGGGTGCTCACGATAAGAGAGATCTTCTTGGAGCTCAATGTCCTCGAAGTTGATGGTGCGGTCAGGAGTCTTGAAGCACTTTTGAAGCTGAGAGACATGGAACACGTCATGAACATTTGCAAAGTTTGAAGGAAGCTCGAGTTGATAGGCGAGGTCGCCTCTCTTGCTGACAATCTTGAAAGGTCCCACGTATCTAGGGGCAAGCTTCCCTTTGATACCGAAGCGACGAGTACCTTTCATAGGAGAGACACGGAGGTAAACATGATCTCCGATCTCGAAAGCCAAATCGCGGTGCTTACTATCATAGTAGCTTTTCTGGCGGGATTGGGCTGCTTTGAGGTTATCACGAATAACTTTGCACATTTCTTATGCTTGTGTGATTAAGTCATTACCCAAAAGCTAACGTTCACCGGTTTCAGACCAGTTGAGAGGGGTACGGCACTTCCTGCCATACAGAATTTCAAATGGGGCCTTGCCCGAACTTGCTTGAAAACTGTTGTTGTAGGAGAATTCAGCATAAGGAAGACAATCCTCCCACTTCATGCCGAAGGAGATCACACAAGCCCTGAGCATATCTTCAAGAATCTGGTTGACACGCTCGACTTGACCGCTAGTTTGAGGATGGAAAGCTGTGCTGAAGCGGATGTTCGTGCCCATGGCCTTCTGAAAAGAATCCCAAAACTTTGAGGTAAAGATGCTGCCACGGTCTGAAGAGATCACTTGTGGAATACCGTGCAGAGAGACAATACGAGATGTATAGAGTTCCGCCAATTGAGCTGGAGTGATCGACTCTTTGGTAGGCAGAAACTGAGCCACTTTGGTGAGTTTGTCGATGACAACGAATATAGCATCATTGCCACACTTGGACTTTGGAAACCCAGTCATGAAGTCCATTTCAATGTGGTCAAACTTCCATTCTGGAATGGCAAGAGGTTGGAGGAGACTAGCTGGCCTTTGGTGTTCTGCCTTCACTCTTCTGCAGACATCACATTCATTCACGAATTGAGCAATCTCGCGCTTCATTCGAGTCCACCAATAATCTTGCTTGAGGTACTGATACATCTTCGTGCTCCCAGGGTGGATGGAGAGGAGAGAATTGTGAGCCTCGTTCATGATCACTTTACGGAGTTCACCTTTGGGCACAACAATAGGATCCTCAAAGAAGAGAGTGTCCTTGTCATCAAGGCGGTAGCACTTGTACTTGGACTGGCTCTTGGCAATCCCAATCTTCACCTTTTTCACCATAGCATAAAGAAGCTGGGCTTGGCGAATCTGGTCTTCCAAGGTAGGAGAGACTTGAAGGTTGGCGAGGAAACCTTGAGGAACAACTTGCAGGTTAAGTTTCCGGAAAGCTTCACAAAGCTCGGGTTGATAAGGCTTGAGAATCAGACTGTTGCAGTAAGCTTTCCTGCCTGGAGTATACTCAATACTCGGATTATACTCTTGAATCATTTCGACCCATCGAGTTTGCCTGAGGTTGAGATTAGGCTGGGTGAAGATGTACTTGAGACTCTTGTGATCAGTGAAAATGTCCACTTTTCTTCCCAATAGAAGATGTCTCCAAGTCAAAAGAGCATGCACAACTGCCGCCAACTCGAGATCATGAGTGGGGTAGTTCTTCTCATTAGGCTTCAACTGGCGAGATGTATAAGCAAAAACTTTCTTCTCTTGCATTAATACCGCGCCAAGACCTTGGAGAGAGGCATCACAAAAGACCTCGTACGGCTTGGATTCATCAGGTGGAGTCAGAACTGGAGCAGTGATCAATTTCTCTTTCAAAGTGTTGAAAGCAATGTCACACTCCGGAGACCAAACGTACTTGACGTTCTTCTGAAGAAGATTTGAGAGAGGCTTCGCGATCTTAGAAAAGTTTTCAACGAATCTTCGGCAATAGCTTGCGAGACCGAGGAAGCTACGGAGTTGCTTCACGTTCTGAGGAGGTTCCCAATTCACAATTGCAGACACCTTCTCAGGATTCACGGCAATGCCCTTGGCAGAGATGATATGACCAAGATAAAGAACATCATCGAGCCAAAACTCACACTTGGAGAACTTGGCGTAAAACTGATGTTCCCTGAGCTTATCAAGAACCAAACGCAAGTGCTTGGCATGATCTTCCTTGTTCTTCGAGAAAACCAGAATGTTGTCGAGATAGACCAAAACAAAGTCATTGGTGTAGGCATTGAAGATGAAGTTCATCATGCATGAGAAGGTCGAAGGAGCGTTGGCGAGACCAAAAGACATGACAGTGTATTCATATGAACCAAAGCTTGTCCTGAAAGCCGTCTTGGGAATATCTTGCTCACGAATGCGAATCTAGTGATAACCCATGCGGAGATCAAGCTTGGAGAATACTTGGGAACCTTTGAGTTGTTCGAAGAGCTCATTGATGTTGGGAAGTGGATATTTGTTCTTGATGGTCTTCTTGTTCACTAGACGGTAATCAACACAAAGTCGGTCCGTTCCATCCTTCTTCTTCACAAAAAGAACACCACAACCCCACGGAGAAGAACTAGGCCGGATGAGACCCATTTTCTCTTGAATATAGAGTTGCTTCTTCAGCTCCTTCAACTCTTCAGGTCCGAGCTTGTAAGGACGTTTGCACAAAGGTTCCGTGCCAGGCTCAAGATCAATAACGAATTCGACTGGCCGGTGCGGAGGCATTCCTGGAAGCTCTTCTGGAAAGACGTCTTGATATTCACAAACGACTGGAATTTGCGAGATAGCATCCAATTCACCCTTCTCATTGAGAGAAAACAGACGGATGGTATCGTCACGAGCGGCAAAGACAATTACATCCTCAGACGAATGAGTCAATTGAATCTGCCTGGCAGCACAATCAAGATGTGCCTTGTGCTTAGAAAGCCAATCCATTCCGAGAATAAGATCAATATCCGAGTTACCAAGAACCACCGGAGAAGAGAGAAACTTGTAATCGCCCAAAGTGATAGAAACATCTGGGGCAATAGCGCTTGCATTCATGAATTTACCCGGAGAAACAACAGATAACTGTCTAGGCAAATCTTGTAAAGGCAACTCATGCTTAGAAACAAATGGCCTCGAGATGAAACAATGCGATGCACCCGTGTCAAAAAGAACTTATGCAGGAATATCATTAACAGGAAGGTTACCCATGATCACATCTGGTGATTCCTCTGCCTGAGCTGCATTCAGCAAGTTGACCTTGGCGGACTTGGGGTTATGCTTGACCACAGCTGTACTTGCCGATCTGACAGGAGGAGGAGGAGGAGGAAGACTCCTCTGGTTGAAACACTTGTTGGCATAGTGACCCTTCTGTTGGCACTTGTTGCACGTGACCTCTGAAAGCGGACGGTGATACGGAGCACTCGATCTTGGAGCTTGAGACGAAGTCTTGTTCTGAAAGCCGGGGTTGTGTGGGTGGGAAGAACCACTGCCACCTTTGCTCTTCTGCTGATACGGCTGACGGAAGGGAGGAGGAGGAAGCCAATACTTCTGCTGCTTGGCCACTTGAGTAGAGGAAGAAGGAGTAACATCTCTGACTCGCTTCTTGGAAGCATCACACCTCAACTGAGCAGCCTCTTGCTTCAGTGCCATGTTGTAGAACTCATCGTATCTCAAGGGCTCAAAGAGCACAAGAGCTAGCTGAATTTCTTCTCTGAGACCACCCCTGAACTGATATATCATGCTCTTCTCATTAGGGACGTCCTGCTTAGCAAAGCGAGCGAGCTTCTGGAACAACTTGTTGTAGTCATAGACAGACAAAGAGCCTTGCTTCAGATTGCGGAATTCCTCACGCTTGCTTTCAACCACGCTCTGAGGAATATGATGAGCTCGGAAATCTCGACAAAAATCATCCCAAGTGATAACACGTCCACCTCTGGAGTCCTTGTACTGCTGGAACCATTCTGCAGCTTGATCTTTGAGTTGGAAGGAAGCGAACTTAACAAAGTCCTCAGGCCTGACGTTACTGCACTCGAAATGCTTGCACAGATCCACAAGCCAATCGTCAGCATCGGTTGCCTCAACACAATTGTTGAAAGTCTTTGGCCCATTAGCAAGGAACTGGTTGAGTGTAGCAAAGTGACTCTGATTGCTGCCTTGATTCCCTTGGTTGCCTTGATTGCGGTCTTGGAGAATTTGCATGATCAACTGTGTGTTTGCATTGGTTGCAGCCGTCACAGCTTGCCATGCCTCCGAAGGAGGTGGAGGTGATGGCGGATCAGGATTCGGAGTCGTGCGCGTTGGAGGAGCCATCCTGAAGAGGTTGACCACCATTAGCACATTGATAGACAAATATTGAAGCTGAATCCAACGGAATGAAAATTGCAACATATAGTCTTCACATCCGAACAAAATGAACGAATGCATTCCTCTTGAAATGGTCACATATCCATAAATTGAGAAGCCACGTAGAATTAAGGTAGAGAAATAAATCAACAAGGTACGGATCAAGAACGAATAATCGGTAAGAAATCCCAATCTCAAACCAATATCTGTGGAAGAAAAACTAGAGCTACTAGAATTCCCACCTATGAAACTCCCGAACCTTTCCGGTTATGCAATCAGGTGTTGGGGATACAAGGGAAGCATAATATCTCACCCAAACTAGCAAATCCTACATCCAGCTGTATCCATCCTTCAACACATAACCAAGAAATCTTCGGAAACCATCTACCTCAACCTTCGAAAAGCATCCGTTATACAAGTTATGGTGATACTCCCGAACTCCCGCCCCAGTACCAGGTGGCATCGAGGTTATCTCACCAACGAACTGCATAAAAGAGATTTTCGATGTCGGCGTACTAGACTCAGGTATTCCAGAACTGCAACGATAAAATTATGATGACAACACCTCAGAGCTCAACTCCCCGGGATACTTCCACTAAACCCCTGACAGGAGGCACCAAGACAATGTTCTCATCATAAAACCATCGGAACGATTCCAAGATACCCGCGTGATCCTAAAATTCTTTTAGTGAAATTTGAGAAGAGAAAAGTCAAAACTCTACGTTAGGATGCCTTACCAGAGCGATGAGGAGACTGGGAAGTAAAAAGAATTCCTAATCTCTCCGATATATAATTCCTAAAAGACTCAAAACATTTTTCTAGACACAACTCGGCCGCTAAAAGCGATCAAGCAATGGGGCTCCTAAGGTCGGGGAAGGTTCTGATTACCAACTTGTAACACCCTTGATGCGACTATAGCTCCCACATGTCGAGGCACGACTTAGAGACATAATCGCATTGAAGGCATATGTCACAAGTTAGGCAATCTTCACAACATCCCATGTAATATAAATAATAAAGGGGAGATAACATAGTTGGCTTACACTCGCCACGTCAATCAAGTACATAAATAACATTACATCATCCAAATACTCATGGCCCGACTATGGCGCCAAAATAAAAGAGAACCCAACATGCGATAATGGTCCCATTCACCCCCAACTGGGCACCACTACTGATCATCGGGAAAGGAAACATAGTAACGTTGAGAGTCTTCGTCGAACTCCCACTTGAGCTCATACGCGTCTCCTAGAGTGGAATCATCAGGCCCTGCATCTGGTGTAATAGTAATCTATGAGTCACAGGGACTCAGCAATCTCGCACCCTCGCGATCAAGACTATTTAAGCTTGTAGGTAAGCCAAGGTAAAATAGAGGTGGAGCTGCAGCAAGCGACTAGCAAGTATGGTGGCTAACTTCTCCACAAAAGAGATCGAGAAGAGGAGGCAAAGCGCGAGCGAGAAACTAGAGGGCAACCTGCGCAAACATTACTCCAACACCGTGTCCACTTCCCGGACTCCTCCGAGAAGAGGCCATCATGGTAACACACTCAGTTGATTCATTTTAATGAAGTTAAGGTTCAAGTTATCTACAACCAGACATTAACAAATTCCCATCTGCCCATAACCGCGGGCACGGATTTCGAAAGTTCAATCCCTGCACGGGAGTCCCAACTTAGCCCGTGACAAGCTCTCACGGTCAACGAAGGAATAGACCTCCTCCCAAGATGTTCCGATCAGACTCAGTATCTCGGTAATTCAAGACACTTCGACAGGTTAAAACAAGACCAGCAACACCGCCCGAATGTGCCAACAAATCCCGATAGGAGCTGCACATATCTGTTTCTCAGGGCACACTCAGATGAGCCAGACGTCGGGTAGGCCAGCCTAGAGTTGCCCCTGGTAGCCCCGGACATCGCTCGGTGGGACCAACACTTAGAGGAGCACTGGCCCGGAGGGGTTAAAATAAGATGACCCTTGAGTCTGCAGAACCCAAGGGAAAGAAAAGGCTAGGTGGCGAATGGTAAGACCAATGTTGGGCATTGCTGGAAAAGCTTTAATCAAGGCGAACTATCAAGGGGTTCCCATTATAACCCAACCGCGTAAGGAACGCAAAATCCGGGAACATAACACCGATATGACGGAAACTAGGGCGGTAAGAGTGGAACAAAACACTAGGCGAGAGGCCGAGCCTTCCACCCTTTACCAAGTATATAGATGCATTAAGATAACATAGCAATATAATGATATCCCAAACAAGTAAATAAATGTTCCAACAAGGAACGGCCTCCAATCTTCACCTGCAACTAGCAACTCTATAAGAGGGGCTGAGCAAAGCGGTAACATAGCCAATCAACGGTTTGCTAGGACATGGTGGGTTAGAGGTTTGACATGGCAATTTGGGAGGCTTGAAAGCAAGTGGTAGTCATCGTAGCAATGGCATAGCAAAAGAGCGAGAAAACTAGCATAGCAAAGATAGTAGTGGTTTCGAGGGTATGATCATCATGCCTGCACAGTTGTCAGAGGTGACTGGATCCTTGAAACCAAACTCGACGGGCTCCTCGTTAGCGAACTCGTCTCCCGGCTCTACCCAAACAAGACAAACAAGCAACAAGGACACAATCAACCACGTGCAAACTCAAACAACACAATGCAAAGATGATATGCTATGCGGGATGCGATGCGGGATGCAAAATGCAAGATATGATAGGAAATGCATGAACCTGGCCTCAACATGGAAATCCAAGTGTGCCACTGGAAAGATGAGATGAAATCGCTTGAAAATGATATAAAGAACGCTGGAATCGGAGTTACGGTTTGGAAATGGCAAGCGATTCAAAAATGACACCGGTCTGCGATTTACAGCAAGTAGGCATCTAAATGCAAAGAAATGAACATGCTACAGCACTCAAACATGACAACAAAATACATGGAAGGGATGCACACAAGATGCTTAACAAAAGTCTAGCACTAAGCTACGACCAATTCATCCATTCACAGGTTCAAACAAGCATGGCAAAAATGCATGTGACAAACATATCTCAGACTTAGTGAAATCAACACTTGTCTGGAATTTCAGATCAGGTAGCCCTCTTCGGAGCAACAAAACTACATGCTACAGGACCTGAACATGGCAAAGTAAAGCATGTCATGGAGCTACTCAAATAGCTTAACACAAGTCCCTTAGTGACCTTGAGCCAAAAGGGATCAGAAAATACAATTTCAAGCATGTGAACATAGCAAAAACATAATCAGTTTTCAGACTTAGTGAAAACTGACACATGCTGAAATATAACTCAAGTAGGCATGTTTACGAGCTCGATGCACTCACTACGGTGCAATTCATGGAAAGACAAGCCTACATCCATCAATAAGGCACAAAATGCAAGCTAGACATGGCAAGAACAATAGCATAGCATGCATGGATCAACTACAACATCACCGGCAAAATTGCAAACAAGTTGACAATCTGCCCAGATTCACAAAGTAGCAAAAGTAGATCTCGATTGACTCAAGCTAGGGTGCTCCATAATTGCAAACAAAGACATGGATGGATAGAGCACTACAAGATTAACAAAACTCCCTTACCGATTATCCTCAAAGGAGGCACGGATCACTAGGAAGCAACAAGAACATATGGCATCATGAGATAAGGAGCTCCAGGACTTAGTGAAATTGCTAAGTCCCTGAAAACAGAATTAGCAAGTGCACCACTTTGCAAGCTTGCACTAGACACCACACACATCCTAAAAATACATGGGTTGCACCTCTGGAAAGATGACAAAACCCTTAACAAAACGTATGTAGATCTCACGGGCATATCATGCACACAATAATCATGGCAAAAATGACAAAAGTGCTAAACGGAGTAGCAGATCTGACAATTAACTCAAGTAGCCCTCTTCTAACAGCATTTCGGGCATCAAGATAAGCTCCAATGAAAATGATGCACTGGAATGAAATGATGTACTCTCTGAGATGAACATTTTGATATGCTATATGCATGAATTGGAGCTACGGATGCAAAGTTACGGAGCCGCGAACATGTGCACATGGACTGAAATTTCAAGGACTTAGGAAAAAAACAACCACCAAGATCTGGATCTAGGGTTTCACGGCACGCAACCCGAGGCGGCCGGATCTCTGCCGGAGTTCGTCGCCGGAGGTGACCGGAGCAGGAGGAGGAGGCCGGGACGGCGGAGAGGAGGCGAGGCCGAGGCGCGATCGGGGCGGCGCGGCGGCCGGCGACCGCGGGCGACGCGGGCGGCGAGCGGCGGGCGGGGCGAGGGAGCGGGGAGGCGGCGCGGGCCCGGGAGGGCCTCCCGCGGGCCGGGCGGGCCGCAGCGGCTGGGGCGCTGGCGGCACCACGTGTCGCCCTTCCAGTGGCCACGGGGGGCGGCGCGACGTGTCCGGCGTCGGCGGACAATGTCCGGCGCGCGCGATGTGTGGATTTAGGGTTTCGGGGAGAGGGGATCCGGGATATTTCGAGGGGACCTATTTATACGCATAGAGGGAGCTAGGCGAGTCCAAATGAGGTGCGGTTTTCGGCCCCGCGATCGTGATCGAACGCTCTAGATGATGGAGCAGAGTTAGGTGGGTTTTGGGCCAAATTGGAGGGGTGTTGGGCTGCAACACACACGAGGCCTTTTCGGTCCCTCGGTTAACCGTTGGAGTATCAAACGAAGTCCAAATGATACGAAACTTGACAGGCGGTCTACTGGTAGTAAACCAAGGCCGCTTGGCAAGTCTCAGTCCAATCCGGAAATGTTTAATCCCCACACACGAAAGAAAGCTAGAAATGACCACCGGAGGAGAACGGAGCGTCGGAATGCAAAACGGACAACGGGGAAATGCTCGAATGCATGAGATGAATACGTATGCAAATGCAATGCACATGATGACATGATATGAGATGCATGACAACGACAACAACACACGGAGACAAAAACCTGAACCTGAGGAAATAAATATAACTTAACGCCAGAAACGGCAAGAGTTGGAGTACAAATAGGGAAATTTACATCCAGGGTGTTACATCGGCGGTTTAGTTCAAGTTTCCGAACCTGACCTGGTGGCCAGGGGCGTAGCTCTCGATCTGCTCCAGATGGCCAAGCGAGTTGGCCCGCAGTGCGAAGCCGCCGGATACAAAGATCTGTCCGGGGAGGAAGACCTCGACCTGGACCGCATCGTTACCGATGGTCGAAGGAGCCATCAAGCCTTATGGTGACGACACAGTGGAACTCTCAATGAAAGCACCAATGTCGGTGTCAAAACCGGTGGATCTCGGGTAGGGGGTCCCGAACTGTGCGTCTAAGGCGGATGGTAACAGGAGGCAGGGGACACGATGTTTACCCAGGTTCGGGCCCTCTCGATGGAGGTAATACCCTACTTCCTGCTTGATTGATCTTGATGATAAGAGTATTACAAGAGTTGATCTACCATGAGATCGTAGAGGCTAAACCATAGAAGCTAGCATATGGTATGATTGTTGTTGTCCTACGGACTAAACTCTCCGGTTTATATAGACACCGGAGGGGGCTAGGGTTACACAGAGTTGGTTACAAGGAAGAAGATCTACATATCCGTATTGCCAAGCTTTCCTTCCACACCAAGGAGAGTCCCATCCGGACACGGGACGAAGTCTTCAATCTTATATCTTCATAGTCCAACAGTCTGACCAAAGGATACAGTCCGGCTGTCCGGATACCCCATAATCCAGGACTCCCTCAGGGAATCATACGGGAGGGGGGAGCTAAGGGAGAACCATGTTTCGGTCCGGGACACGCTTGTTTTTGTTTTTTTAGAACAGATGGGACACGCTTGTTTGAAATCACTAGTAGAAAAAGGGCCTATAGTCCCGGTTCGTAAGGGCCTTTAGTCCCGGTTCCGGAACCGGGACTAAAGTGTCGGTACTAATACCTCCCCCCTTTAGTCCCGGTTCAATCCAGAACCGGGACTAAAGGCCCTCCACGTGGGCAGTGCGCAGAGCCCAGTCAGGAGACCCTTTGGTCCCGGTTGGTGGCACCAACCGGGACCAATAGGCATCCACGCGTCAGCACTTCTGTGGCTGGGGTTTTTGTTTTTTTGAAAGGGGGGGGGGTTGGGGTTTTGGGGGGTTAATTTAGGTGTTTCATATATTGTGTTAGCTAGTTATAATTAATAGAGAGAAGTGTCCTCTGTTATGTCCGTGCTTGGTCGACGCTACGTACTATACATACGTATATAGAGAGGACTAGACACGCTAGCTAGCTAGTAAGCAAACGAAGGAAACAGAAGATCGTCATGAACATATATGCATATATACAGAGAGAAGTGATATCGACCACCTCTCCTTCTCCGAGAGATTGGTCGAACAACAAGTTCTCGTATATCTATATGACACTACCGGCTACATATATACAATAATTATCTCTTACAAATATAATCATATGGACTCAGGGTCCACATAGAATTCTCCGTCTTCAGGGATCATGTGGTGAAGAAAGAATGCCGCCAATTCCTCTTGAATTGGTCGCATGCGAGCTGGTGCTAGGAGTTCATCCCGCTTCGGAAACATCTAATTTGAAGAAGGGGGTCAATACATATATATATATATAAATGAATGAAACTCAACACAAATGATGGTAATAAAATAAAATTGTGAATGTTGTTATTTACGTACTTCATATTGTTCGTTAGAGTACCCGCCCCGCTCACAGGTCGTGTGGCGGATGGACTCGCAGATGTAGTATCCACAGAAATCATTCCCTTGTTCCTGCCACAACCACTTTACAAGAAATAGAGGTCAATCAAACTGATAAGCAAGAATGCTAAATGGTATTGATGAAACTAGCGCTTGAATCACTAGGAGATGCGCGGAACATGCTACTATAGTACTTACTTTCGGTTGTCTAAATTCCAGCTCCTTCGGCAGTCCCGGAACTATTTTGGTGAATTTTCTCCAAACCCTGCCGGACAAAGAAAACAATTACTTGATATCAGGAAATGAACAAAGTTGCTGATATGGTGGATAATGATCGATTTAACTTACTTCTCGAGGATTTCAGTCATGTCCGCATACTCCTTGGGATCTTTTCGTTCAGAGTCCAACACGGTTACTACTCCCTGCTCAAGCTTAATCTCTAGGAGAATATAGTGGAAACTGCACACACATGCATAACTCATGAATTACATTACTATAACCTTGACTAATATATAAGGGAAACCGAATACGCATAAGACAGTAACACTCACCTGAAGTTGTAAGGAAAGAGTATTATATCTTTGTTTTGATTTATTACGAACGATCGTAGCAAGTTGGCCACGGTAGCTGCGGCATGAAGTTTAACCTGAGTTGCATCTACGAGATATGTGTTAATGAACCCAATATCACCGACTTGTCTTTGCTTCAATTCGGCGATCTTCAATCTGCATAATATAGTGAGGATGATTATAAATACATGCAATGAAAGAGCTAAGCTATATAGAGAAACTTAATGACAGAAGTAGTACTACTTACAGACAGTAGCAGGCGACCGTTGTTTTATCGAGGGCCAATTGATTGAAAAAATGATAGAACTCCTCAAATGGAACAGGCAATAGATCAATTCCAACGAGGTCATGCTCCTTTTTAACTTTCACATACAAAGTACTCCTCCCCCGAGAGTCTCTGCAGATTTTCAAGTACCAATCATGCAATCTTCGCATCATCGTTGATAGAGATCTTTCATCTTTGACGAGAGGCTTCCCATACTCGTATCTTTGTATCTGCACCTCCATGGGTTCATAATGTACTTCGTCGGGCAGGTAATCTGCAAGATTGCTATAACCGGGAACCATCCTCGGATCATTATCGACGTTGTGGCTAGGCACCTTGAGCGGGGGGCACGATTGCTTCGCTTGTTCGCCGAGCTGGGCAATTTGTTTCCCAGCTCGTTTTTCTTTCAGCCTTTGATCACTGACAGTACTTCCCGACCACTCCGCTTCGGCAAATTCCTTTCCAATAATGCGGTCATAGTTTCCTTTCCGCGGATCAGACTTCGGTGGTTTTGTCAGGGCAGCCAGAGTGCGCTTCACTTTCACCCGATCTACCTTCTCCTCCGGAGGTGGATGTTTCTTTGCTTTCACCCCTTCAAAGAAGTTCCTCACTTCTTCTCGCGCGATCTTGGCATTCTCCTCCAGGGTCCTCTCATATGGTAACTTCTCTTGAGTCTTCAGAGAAGGACCGAATCTGTATGTCCTCCCGCCTCTGGTTGTACTGCTAGACGCCGACCGAGCAGACGGAGCGGTTGTCTTCTTTACTTGCTTAAGCGACGGAGGAGAAGGACTATGACACGCAGGAGCAGCTGGAGGGGCGGTAGGTCTCTTCTCCCCTTGCTGACGAGGCGGAGAAGGAGGAGGCTGGCTGCTCGGGCGCGTCGGCGCAGGCGGAGAAGGAGGCGGAGTGCCGCCACGCGCCGGAGAAGGAGCCGGCCGAGGGCCCTGATCGTCACTCGCCGGAGGAGGAGGCGGTGGAGGCGGAGTGCCCTAACTCGCCGGAGGTGGAGGAGGAGGCGGTGGCGTCCAGTTCGGAAGGTTGATGAGCTCCTTCCGCCATAGGCATGGAGTCTTCAGAGCAGACCCCAGCCGAGTCTCCCCTTCACCGGTAGGGTG
Source organism: Triticum urartu (assembly GCF_003073215.2). Classification (NCBI taxonomy): domain Eukaryota; kingdom Viridiplantae; phylum Streptophyta; class Magnoliopsida; order Poales; family Poaceae; genus Triticum; species Triticum urartu. The sequence goes on along the minus strand of NC_053024.1, from coordinate 590,119,256 downwards.
GTCAAGCTGGAGGTCCTCAAGTCCCTCCGTTATCTCATCCACCATCACCCTAGCATATCCTTCTGGAATCGGCCGGCAGTGAAAAGTTGCGCCGGGTTCAGTAGGATAAACAGAGCCAACAGCCGCCTTGACATTCAAATTCATCCATTGTGTCATAAGGTGGCAATTTTGAGACTCCGTTATAGCATCCACGGGATAGCTGGCAGGAGCCGTCAAGGCATGCTCCAGCTGAAGCAGCTCGGTGGAAGCCACGCTGCTTCTGCACTGAGATGGCGGGGTAGCTTCGGGGGAGGCTTCGGCAGTACTGCGATTTGCTTCTCGTTCCTCTATCGCGTCTACCCTTGCTTGCAGCGCCTGTATTTGGGTCTGCTGCACTTTTTTCCTCCTCTCATGGGATTTGTAACCGCCTGCGTCCGGAAACCCAACCTTCCACGGAATGGAGCCTGGCGTGCCTCGTGTCCGTCCAGGGTGCTCAGGATTCCCGAGGGCCATTGTGAGCTCGTCGTTCTCTCTGTCTGGAAAGAACGTCCCTTCCTGCGCTGCTTCGATATACTGCTTAAGCTTACTAACTGGTATGTCCATTTGATCGTTCGTCCAAATGCACTTCCCTGTTACAGGGTCCAGTGTTCCGCCAGCCCCGAAGAACCAAGTCCGGCAACGGTCTGGCCAGTTAATTGTCTCTGGTTCGATCCCTTTACGAACCAGATCATTCTCAGTCTTGGACCACTTAGGCCGGGCTACGAGGTAGCCACCTGACCCCGTGCGATGGTGAAGCTTCTTCTTCACAGCATTTTGCTTGTTTGTCGCCGACATCTTCTTACTCTTTTTCTGATGTCTTGTGGGCCACAAATGCGGGCCAATGATCTCTGATCTTCTCATATCTGCCCTTGAATTCTGGTGTCTCATTATTCTCGAAAAACTTATTCAGCTCTTTCTTCCACCTCCTGAAAAGTTCTGCCATCCTCTTCAGAGCAAAAGACTTGATTAATTTCTCTTTAACTAGGTTCTTTGGATTATCCTCAGGCGGTAGGGTGAAATTTGACTTCAGCTCAGTCCAAAGATCATTTTTCTGCATATCATTGACATAAGACACCTCAGGGTCTTCTGTAGCCGGCTTAAACTATTGCTGGATGCTTATCGGGATCTTGTCCCTAACCAGAACCCAGCACTGAGCAACAAATGCGCTCTTTGTCCGGAGGGGTTCAATAGGTTGGCCGTCGGGCGCGATTGCTATGATCTCAAACTTTTCATCCGAGCTCAACTTTTTCTTCGGGCCTCGTCTCTTTACCGAAGTTGTGCTCGATTCGGAGGGCTAGAAAAAAGAACAAAGACTTAATTAATATGTGTACATACCAAAACAATGAATGCATCAATCAGCTAGTCAGCATAGGCTTAACTAATATATATACCTGGCCGGACTCGGTTCGGTCACCGGAGCCGTCATCACGGTCTCCTTCTTGCACCGGCATTGGGTCACCGGAGCCGTCCTCATGTTCTTCTTCTTGCACCGGCATTAGGTCACCGTAGCCAGCTTGTTCACCCTCTCCTTCCAGACCATCGGTTTCGTTGAGAAACAACGAGATGGCATCACTTCCTTCTGCGATTATGTCCCTCAACAACGCTTCTTTTGTTGCTTCATCTAGGGCGGTGTCCATAGTTTCTACAAATATTTACAACATGGCAATTATTATTCAAACATGACAGATGGATATATTAGTGCCAAACGTAGAACTAGCTACCTAATCATAGTAAGCTATCGGGAGGGGGTATATATCGACAACGACGACACTACATCTATGTCCCTCGACAACCCTTGTTCCCGATAAAAAAAAGAGGAAGAAGAAGAAAAATAAGAGGAGAAGAAAGAATAGAGGAGAAGATCTCCTCTATTCTTTCTTCTCCTCTTTTTTTTCTTCTTCGTCTTCTTTTTTTATCCTCTTCTTCCTCTCATGTTCAATAGGATCGCCGAGGGGTCGGGAGGTTGCCTAGTGTCAAGGGATTCAACAAAACCATGTCTTCATCATTAGGCAAAAGTAACATGTGCATGATGGTCCGAAGCTCTTCAAAGTTGTTCTGGAACGGAGTCCCAGATAGGATAATTCGCTTTTTGGTACAAAGTTCAGCAAGAGCCTTCCGAATATCGCTATTTGGAAGGCCTTTCCTGAATTCGTACCAAAAGGCGGATTATTCTATCTGGGACTCCATTCCAGAACAACTTTGCAGAACTTCGTACCAACATGCCCTGGTTACTTCCGGCTAATGATGAAGGCATGGATTTCTTCAATACTTTGACACTAGGAAACCCCTCTCTACTTCCGGCTAATAAGAATAAGAAGAAGAAGAAGCAGAAGAAGAAAAGAAGAAAAAAAAGAGGAAGAAGAAAGGAATAGTGGAGAAAAGAGAAAATAGAATACTCTTCTCCACTATTCCTTTCTTCTTCTCCTCTTCTTTTTCTTCTTTTTTCTTCTTCTTATTTATTTCTCCTCTTCTTTTCGGTAGAGGAAACCCTAAATAGCTAGCAAGTATCGTGGGTGTGAGATACATGTGGCCTTCGGTGTCGGACACTACATCCACGTCCCACAAGTGACGTGGGCGTCGAAGCCCGCGCCACTTGTGGGATGTGGGTGTAGTGTCCGACACCGACGGTACATGTATCTCACACCGACGATACTTTCTATTTAGGGTTTCTCCTCTACCGCTCCTCGACCTCTCGACGACCCTCGTTCCCGATAAAATAAAGAGGAAGAAGAAGAAGAAAAAAGAAGAAAAGAAAGAATAGAGGAGAAGACTTCCTCTTCTTCCTCCTCTTCTTCTCCCTTCTTCCCCTTTTCCTCGCCTCTCTCATGAATGTCCGACGTTCTCGAACCCCCCCATGTGTCGAAGAAAAAAAAGAAGAAAAAAAGAAGAGAAGAAGAAAGGAATAGAGGAGAAAAGAGAAAATAGAATATATATTCTAATTTTCTCCTTCTCCTCTATTCCTTTCTTCTTCTCCTCTTCCTTTTCTTCCTCTCCTCGTCTTCTCCTTCTTCTTCTCCTTCTTTCTCTACTTATTTTCCTTTTCCTTATTTTACTTTTTCCTCTCCACTAACATCATCATATATATGAAAAAATGCATATATGAAAAAAAACATCATCATATATATCATCAACAGAAAAAAACATCAAATCAACATCATCATATCATCAACAGGAAAAAAACATCATAAACATCATCATCTTATTTAGTTCTCTCGACCCCTCGTCCCTCTCTCATGTTGTCGGGGAGGGGCTATATCGACCTCTCCGCTCATGTTGAAATTATCGGGGAGGGGGTATATCGACCCCCACCCCCCTCATCATGCATATATAGCTACCACATACATATATACATTGAAAAAAATTACATATATGCAACAAAAACATTAATACACAAATGAACAAAAAAATACATATATGAACAAAAACATGCTGTGAACAAAAACATTAACGTAATAAATCTAATAAGAAATTAATCTAATAAAAACATGCTTTGAGCCGGATGGGCGCGGCGCCTCACAGCGGGGGCTCTGGCTCTGGCGATGGCGGGGGAGGCAGGGGCGATGATGGCGACGGCGTCGGTGGGCGGGGGGCGGGCCGCGGGAAGGGGCTAGGGCGCGGGGCAGGGGCCGGCGCGGCGACGACGTGGTCGGCGGCAGGGGGCGCGACGACGGCACCGGAGGCAGGGGCGGCGCGGCGACGGCGTCGGAGGTAGGGGCGGCACGGCGACGGCGTCGGGGGCAGGGGCGGCGCGGCGACGGCGTCGGAGGCAGGGGCGATGATGGCGACGGCGACGAGGAGCAGCGCTGGGGCGTCGGGCACGAACTGACGGTGAAGTTGTAAAATTTTCACAAGTCCAGCTTATATACCAAAAGCATTGGTCCCGGTTGGTGCTACGACCCGGGACTAATGCACCCCTTTAGTCCCGGTTGGTGCCACCAACCGGGACCAAAGGCCAATTTTCGCAGCCCAAAGGGCGGGGAGCGGCAGCCTTTGGTCTTGGTTAGTGGCACCAACCGGGACTAAAGGGGGGAATTGGTCACGGTTGGTGCCACGAACCGTAACCAATGCCCCCTTTAGTCCCGGTTGGTGCCACCAACCGGGACCAATGGCCTTTGTGCTGCTCCAGCGCCAAAAGTTTAGTCCCACATCGCTAGCTGAAGGGCGCCGGCACTGTTTATAAGCGCTGGTGTTCCTACCCATTCGAGCTCCTCTCTAATGCAGGCTTTCGGGCCTAAACTTGCTACTACCTGTGGGCCTATTGGGCCTTCTACGGGCCTGAATCTTGGCCCATGTAGGGTTTCTAGTCGTATTCAGGCCGTGGAGGCCTAGTAGGTGGCATTTTTTTTGGTTTTTTCTTTTTTATTTCTACATTTTTTTGGTTTTATATTTTTTTTATTTCTACTTAAAACTAAATACTTTCTGTTAGTGCCATTAGTGATTTAGTGATTTCTTTTTGCTTTTAGGTCACAAAAATTATAAACTTTCTGTTAGTGCCATTAGTTTTAAATTTTGAATAGTTTAAATTTGAATTTTTAAAAATTTGTGTGAATCACTAGTTTATGAATAACTTTACTATAAAAATAGAATTTTTTTCTATTTATTTTTTATTTATGCTTACAACTAAATACTTATAGTTTTTTCGTCATTTCTTGTTGATTTTAGGTCACAAAAATTATAAACTTTCTGTTAGTGCCATTAGGTTTAAAATTTTGAATAGTTTAAATTTGTATTTTTTAAAATTTGTGTGAATCACTAAGTTTATGAGTAACTTTACTATAAAAATAGAAATTTTTCCTTCTTTGCTATTTATTTTTTATTTATACTTACAATTAAATACTTATAGTTTGATTTTAGGTCACAAAAATTATATTCTTTTTGCTCTTGAAGAATATTATAGTTTTATTTTAGTTGATCATAACATAATATTTTAATTGATTGTTTTTATTTTCATAAAAGTTTTGTAGTTTATTCTGTTTGCTATTAATTCATTCTTTGAGCTAAATGACTCTGAAATTGCAAAGGATTTGAAAATGAACTCTGAAAAGGTTGAAAGTTGGCATGGTATCATCATTTCACCCACATAGCATGTTCCAAAAAGTAGAGAGGGTTACGACAAAAACTTGATGCACTTCGTGTACAAAATGGACAATCACTTTCAAAGTATCAAAGTTTCAAACCATAAGACATGAAAGCATTTCAAATGAACTCTGAAAAAGTTGAAAGTTGGCATGGTATCATAATTTCACCCACATAGCATGTGCATGTACAAAACGGACAATGGTAGCATGTTCGTCTGTTACAAATTTGGCATGGTATCATCATAATAGTTGCGGGAGAAAGTCTTCACTTTTTCTTCGCTTGTGTCATTTGCTTATTGCGCCGTAACCATGGATAATCTTCATTGTTTATCAGGATGCTTGGGTCAGCCTTGACATTGAAGGGAGGAATTTCATGAAACTTTTCATAATCTTCAGACATGTCTGTCTTGCCGTCCACTCCCAGGATGTCCCTTGTTCCTGAAAGAACTATGTGGCGCTTTGGCTCATCGTATGATGTATTCGCTTCCTTATCTTTTCTTTTTCTCGATTTGGTAGACATGTCCTTCACATAGATAACCTGTGCCACATCATTGGCTAGGACGAACGGTTCGTCAGTGTACCCAAGATTTTTCAGATCCACTGTTGTCATTCCGTACTGTGGGTCTACCTGTACCCCGCCGCCTAACAGATTGACCCATTTGCACTTAAACAAAGGGACCTTAAAATCAGGTCCGTAGTCAAGTTCCCATATGTCCACTATGTAACCATAATATGTGTCCTTTCCGCTCTCGGTTGCTGCATCAAAGCGGACACCGCTGTTTTGGTTGGTGCTCTTTTGATCTTGGGCGATCGTGTAAAATGTATTCCCATTTATCTCGTATCCTTTGTAAGTCGATACAGTCAAAGATGGTCCCTTGGACAACAAGTACAACTCATCACAAACAGTGTTGTCACCTCTGAGACGTGTTTCCAACCAACTGCTGAAAGTCCTGATGTGTTCACATGTAATCCAGTCGTCGCACTGCTCCGGGTGTTTGGAGCGCAGACTGTTCTTGTGTTCATCGACATACGGGGTCACCAAGGTAGAGTTCTGTAGAACTGTGTAGTGTGCTTGAGACCAAGAATATCCGTCCCTGCATATTATTGAGTCTCTTCCAAGAGTGCCTTTTCCAGTCAGTCTCCCCTCATACCGCGATTTAGGGAGACCTATCTTGTTAAGGCCAGGAATGAAGTCAACACAAAACCCGATAACATCCTCTTTTTGATGGCCCATGGAGATGCTTCCTTCTGGCCTAGCGCGGTTACGGACATATTTCTTTAGGACTCCCATGAACCTCTCAAAGGGGAACATATTGTGTAGAAATACGGGCCCAGGATGACAATCTCGTTGACTAGATGAACTAGGACGTGCGTCATGATATTGAAGAAGGATGGGGGGAACACCAGCTCGAAACTGACAAGACATTGCGCCACATCACTCCTTAGCCTTGGTATGATTTCTGGATCGATCACCTTCTGAGAGATTGCATTGAGGTATGCAGATAGCTTCACAATGGCTAATCAGACGTTTTCCGGTAGAAGCCCCCTCAATGCAACCGAAAGTAGTTGCGTCATAATCATGTGACAGTCATGAGACTTTAGGTTCTGAAACTTTTTCTCTGGCATATTTATTATTCCCTTTATATTCGACGAGAAGCCAGTCATGACCTTCATACTGAGCAAGCATTCAAAGAAGATTTCTTTCTCTTCTTTCGTAAGAGCGTAGCTGGCAGGACCTTTATACTGCTTCGGAGGCATGCCGTCTTTTTCGTGCAAACGTTGCAGGTCCTCTCGTGCCTCAGGTGTATCTTTTGTCTTCCCATACACGCCCAAGAAGCCTAGCAGGTTCACGCAAAGGTTCTTCGTCACGTGCATCACGTTGATTGAGGAGCGGACTCTAGGTCTTTCCAGTAGGGTAGGTCCCAAAATATAGATTTCTTCTTCCACATGGGTGCGTGTCCCTCAGCGTCATTCGGAACAGCTAGTCCACCGGGACCCTTTCCAAAGATTATGTAGTGTAAATCATTGACCATAGCAAGCACGTGATCACCGGTGCGCATGGCGGGCTTCTTCCGGTGATCTGCCTCACCTTTGAAATGCTTGCCTTTCTTTCGACATTGATGGTTGGTCGGAAGAAATCAACGATGGCCCAGGTACACATTCTTCCTGCATTTTTCCAGGTATATACTTTCAGTGTCATCTAAACAGTGCGTGCATGCGTGGTATCCTTTGTTTGTCTGTCCTGAAAGGTTACTGAGAGCGGGCCAATCATTGATGGTCACGAACAGCAACGCCTTAAGGTTAAATTCCTCCTGTCTGTGCTCATCCCACGTACGTACACCGTTTCCATTCCACAGCTGTAAAAGTTCTTCAACTAATGGCCTTAGGTACACATCAATTTCGTTGCCGGGTTGCTTAGGGCCTTGGATGAGAACTGGCATCATAATGAACTTCCGCTTCATGCACATCCAAGGAGGAAGGTTATACATACATAGAGTCAAGGTCCAGGTGCTGTGATTGCTGCTCTGCTCCCCGAAAGAATTAATGCCATCCGCGCTTAAAGTAAACCATACATTCCTTGGGTCCTTTGCAAACTCATCCCAGTACTTTCTCTCGATTTTTCTCCACGGCGACCCGTCAGCGGGTGCTCTCAACTTCCCATCTTTCTTTCGGTTCTCACTCTGCCATCGCATCAACTTGGCATGCTCTTCGTTTCTGAACAGACGTTTCAACCGTGGTATTATAGGAGCATACCACATCACCTTCGCAGGAACCCTCTTCCTGAGGGGCTCGCCGTCAACATCACCATGGTCATCTCGTCTGATCTTATACGGCAACGCACCGCATACCGGGCATGCGTTCAGATCCTTGTATGCACCGCGGTAGAGGATGCAGTCATTAGGGCATGCATGTATCTTCTCCACCTCCAATCCTAGAGGGCATACGACCTTCTTTGCTGCGTATGTACTGTCGGGAAATTCGTTATCCTTTGGAAGCTTCTTCTTCAATATTTTCAGTAGCTTCTCAAATCCTTTGTCAGCCACAGCATTCTCTGCCTTCCACTGCAGCAATTCCAGTACGGTACCGAGCTTTGTGTTCCCATCTTCGCAATTGGGGTATAACCCTTTTTTGTGATCCTTTAACATGCGATCGAACTTCAGCTTCTCCTTTTGACTAATGCATTGCGTCCTTGCATCGACAATGACCCGGCGGAAATCATCATCATCGGGCACATCGTCTGGTTCCTCTTGATCTTCAGCAACTTCACCCGTGGCAGCATCATTGGGAACATCGTCTGGTTCCTCTTGATCTTCACCATCTCCCCCCGTTGCAGCATCACCGTATTCAGGGGGCACATAGTTGTCATCGTACTCTTCTTCTTCACCGTCTTCCATCATAACCCCTATTTCTCCGTGCCTCGCCCAAACATTATAGTGTGGCATGAAACCCTTGTAAAGCAGGTGGGAGTGAAGGATTTTCCGGTTAGAGTAAGACCTCGTATTCCCACATTCAGTGCATGGACAACACATAAAACCATTCTGCTTGTTTGCCTCAGCCGCATCGAGAAACTCATGCACGCCCTTAATGTACTCGTGTGTGTGTCTGTCACCGTACATCCATTGCCGGTTCATCTGCGTGCATTATATATAATTAAGTGTCCAAATTAATAGAAGTTCATCATCACATTAAAACCAAAGTGCATACATAGTTCTCATCTAACAACATATAGCTCTCCAGAGCATCCAATTAATTAAACCATACATTGAAACTATGTAAAACATTTCAATGCGAAAACAAATGCGATCATAATCGCAACCAAGGTAACAATTGATCCAACGGCATAATGATACCAAGCCTCGGTATGAATGGCATATTTTCTAATCTTTCTAATCTTCAAGTGCATTGCATCCATCTTGATCTTGTGATCATCGACGACATCCGCAACATGCAACTCCAATATCATCTTCTCCCCCTCAATTTTTTTTATTTTTTCCTTCAACAAATTGTTTTCTTCTTCAACTAAATTTAACCTCTCGACAATAGGGTCGGTTGGCATTTCCGATTCACATACATCCTAGATAAATAAAATCTATGTCACGTTGGTCGGCATAATTTTCATAAACAATAAATGAACCAATAGTTATAAAGATAATATACATACCAAATCCGAATCATAGACAGGACGAGGGCCGATGGGGGCGGATACCAAAACCATCGCACTATATAAGATGCAATAATAAATGTAAGAAAATGATACAAGTATCTATCTAGACATACAATTAAAAATATTTTTCCTTTCAGAAAGAATATAAGAACAAGAGGCTCACCATGGTGGTGTCGGTGATGAGATTGGCACGGGTGATCGACGGCGGTGAAGACGGCGACGGGGCGTGACGGACCGCTAAATCTAGATAAATCTCGAGGAAAATGGAGCTTGGAGGTCGAGCTTCGAGAGGAGAAAGCTTAAGTAGTGTGGCTCAGGCATTCCATCGAACACCTCATGTGCATAGGAGGTGAGCTAGAGCACCACAAAGCCCTCTCCCCCTCGGCCAGAAAAAACACAGCACTGTGTTGTGCTCTTGCGCGAGGGGGTATATATAGGCACCTCATTGGTCCCGGTTGGTGGCATGAACCGGGACCAAAGGGGAGCCTTTGGTCCCGGTTCAAGCCACCAACCGGGACCAATGGTGGTGGTCCAGGAGAGAGGCCCATTGGTCCCGGTTCGTCCCACCAACCGGGACCAAAAGGTCTAGACGAACCGGGACCAATGGCCCACATGGCCCGGCCGGCCCCCTGGGCTCACGAACCGGGACCAATACCCACATTGGTCCCGGTTCTACACTGAACCGGGACTAATGGGCTGAGCCGGCCTGGACCATAGCCCTGTTTTCTACTAGTGAATTTGGGGAAAGTACAAACTTTGCCCCTCTTAAATTTCTGACCTACAGCGGGTCGGGGGTAGGATGGTATTCCCAGGTGTCCCAAATAGTGGGCGGGAGCGATTTCAGCCATGCGCATCTGTCCTTAGGCAGCCATTGTGTATGAATGTTTTTCGGAGGCGGTTGCGTGGTGTCTAGATGAAGCTACAAACCTACCCTGGTTTAGACCTTTGGACGTCGGGTCGGTAGGTTTCACTGGTCGGAGTTAGAAAAGTAATTTCCTTCTACCAAACATTGGTCTCAAGCGGTTTCAGGCGAGTAGAGGCTCTTTTGGCACTTCGTTTGAAATTTTGAAACAGAAGCATTCACGTTTAGAGTACTCTTGAACTTTGAGGATTGACCTAAATAGACAATGTTAAATGTGACCTTATATGTTTGAAAACCTCATTAAATTATGCGCTTCTTTTTGAAATTTTGACACTTGAAAATCCTACAGCTACAATTATTTTGGAATGGAGGAGGTAAATTCAAAACTATTTTGTAGACGACTATATATGCTATTATGTACAAAAGCAAAGCAAAGATTGGTGCCCCCATAATTTAGGTATGATTTACAAATGCCATGATATCGAATTGAAATAATTGAATGGACTTCATGTTGAATTCAAATTTTTTTAAACCACCTTAAGTTGAATTCAAATATATGCTACTTCCTAGCTAGCTATTTATAATGTTAATTGTGTAACTTTTGTATGTATAATTGCTGACCCACAAGTATATGGGAGCAATTTTAGCCTTTTCAATAAGTAAGAGTGTCGAACCCAACGAGGAGCAGAAGGAAATGACAAGTGGTTTTTAGCAAGGTAATGTCTACAAGTGCTGAAATTGTAAGTAACAGAGTAGTTTGATAGCAAGATAATTTGTGCCGAGCAAGTAACGATAATAGTAACAAAAGTGCAGAAAGGTAGCCCAATCCTTTTGAGGCAAAGGATAGGCCAGAACGGTCTCTTATAATAAGCAAAGCGTTCTTGAGGGTACACGGGAATTTCATCTAGTCACTTTCATCATGTTGGTTCAATTCGTGTTCGCTACATTGATAATTTGGTATGTGGGTGGAACGGTGCTTAGGTGCTGTTATTACTTGAACAAACCACCTACTTATGATTAACCTCCTCGCAAGCATCCACAACTATGAGAAAAGTATAAAGAATAAATTCTAACCATAACATTAAACTTTTGGATCCAATCGGTCCCTTACGGAATAGCGCATAAACTAGGGTTTAAGCTTCTGTCACTCTCGCAACCCATCATCTAATAACTACTCCACAATGCATTCCCTTAGGCCCAAATATGGTGAAGTTTCATGTAGTCGATGTTCACATGACACCACTAAGGGAATAACAACATACATACTATCAAAATATCGAACACATATCAAGTTCACATGATTACTTGCAACACGATTTATCGCGTGACCTCAAGAACAAAAGTAACTACTCACAAATGACAATCATTCTCAAGATCAAATGAGTATTAAATAGCATAATGGATCTGAACATATAATCTTCCACCAAATAAACCATATAGTAATCAACTACAAGATGTAATCAACACTACTAGTCACCCACAAGCACCAATCTATAGTTCCGGTACAAAGATTGAACACGAGAGATGAACTAGGGTTTGTGAGGAGATGGTGCTGTTGAAGATGTTGATGGATATTTCCCTCCCCAAGATGGGAGAGTTGTTGGTGATGATGATGACAATGATATCCCCCTCCGAGAGGGAAGTTCCCCTGGCGGAATCGCTCCGCCGGAGGGAAAAAGTGCTCTTGCCCAAGTTCCACGTTGAGACGGCGGTGATCCGTCCCGAAAGTCCTCTCCTTATTTTTTCTAGGTCAAAATGACTTACATACCAAAAGATGGGCACCAGAGGTGGGCCGGGCTGAGCACAACCCACCAGGGCGCGCCTGGGGGGCCAGGCGCACGCTGGTGTCTTGTGCTCGCCAGGTGGCCCCCCTCTGGTGGTTATTTCATCCAGTATTTCTTATTTATTCCATAAAGAATCCTCGTGAAGTTTCAGCTTGTTTGGACTTGTGCAGAATAGGTGGCCTGACGTACCTTTTCCAGGTCCAGATTTCCAGCTGCTGGAATTCTCCCTCTTTGTTTGTACCTTCCATAATATGAGGGAAAAGACATTAGAATTACTCCAAAAAGCATTATTATGCATAAAAACATTATAAAATAAAATTAGATAAACATGATGCAAAATGTACGTATAACTCCCCCACGCTTAGACCTCACTTGTCCTGAAGCGAAAAACCGAAATCAAAAAACAAGTCCACATGCTTAGAGAGAGAGGTGTCGATAAAAACAAAATTCGGACATAGAAGCATCATGTGAATTCTTATAACAGCAACAAACTTTAACATAAAGCTTTTATAATAGAAATTTTATCGTAGACTTCTCATTAATAAGTAACAATTCGTCACACTATCAAAGTATAAAGCATAAACTCTATTGGAAACCAACAAAGTATGTTCTCAGTCAACTTTGCAACTAGAATTCATCATCTTCTTAGGAAGGGTCACGTATCGAAGCCTTTAGGCAAGTGCACATAATCAACCATCATATAGTCTTCTATGATTGCTAACACTCACTGCACACACATGAGCAAAATGTTCAAACCGGACACATGGAAAGATAGGGGCTTATAGTTTCGCCTCCCAGCGTATTCACCTCAAGGGTGATATCAACAATAATAACTCATTCTACCCGTATTCAACTGGACATGTGTGAGATCATTCCTCACCACAGGATGCTTGCCAAAGGAGAAAAATAAAAAGGAATAAAGAGAAAAACTTTGACTCTTGCATAAAAGTAAAAGATAGGCCCTTCGCAGAGGGAAGTAGAGGTTGCCATGCACTTATTTGTCTGTATGCTCAACCCCTTAGTGCAAAAGAACGTCACATTATATTGCCCCTTGTGATAGCAACCTTTATTATGCAGTCTGTCGCTTTTATTTCTTTGCTATCACAAGTTCATACAATGCTCAATTTTCTCTTACACTAAATGATCTAACACTTTTAGAAGCAATTTTTATTGCCTTATTGCACCGATGACAACTTACTTGAGGGATCTTTCCCAATCCCTAGGTTGGTATGGTGGACTCTCGAAAATAAGATTTGGGTTTAAGGATTTGGATGAACAAGTAGTATCTCTACTTGGTGTGGAATTTTTGGCTAGCAAAGATAGGGGGCAAGCACCACATGTTGAAGGATCTATGACAATATAACTTCTATGTGAATATGAACAAACATAAATCATTATGTTGTCTTCCTTGTCCAACGTCAACAATTTTGGCATATAATATTTTGATGGGGGCACAATCACAAAACATCTCTAGGATAGTGTATTTGTATATCAATCTTCTCTTGCCTTATTAATTCTTTCATGAGTTGCAACATGGACCAATGCTATGTTTGTCAATCTCTAATAATGTTTTCTACTTATACTTTTCCTTATGTGGTGCCATCACCTACCATAAGATATAGCATATGATCTTTTTCATTTGTTTCCTTTCTTTTTATTAAAACATGAAAGTAAAGAAAGAAAAAACTCAAACTATACTTTATTATATATCTTGCACACAATTACAAGGATAGATCACTAAGAAAACTCCCGAAAAGAAAGGATCGAACTAAACTTTTATTCATCTAAAGCAAAAGATAACTATGGATCGAACTAAGATAAGTAAAGGCAAAAGATAGTGGGGGTGATACGATACCGGGGCACCTGCCCCAAGCTTGGCGGAAGCCAAGGGGAGTGCCATACCCGATAATCAATTTTCTCTTGGTGATGAAGAAGAAGGTGGTGGTGATGTAGAGATCTTTTCCTCGGGTTTCCATGGCAGAGGTCCACCATAATAAGAGGAGAAATGAGTCTGGCGGGTCCTATAACTGGCAGCCAAACTCATACCTTTAAACCTCACCTCATATTCAAAGACTTGGTTCCGGAGATCATAGATCTGGCTTTGGAGGAGGTTGATTTGCTCGTTGAGGGTGAAGACGATATCCTTCAAGGACTTGCCATCCACCTTGAGGTCACGAGTAAAGTCCGTGATCATGAGGTGATTGGCATTGAGTCCATGCCCCACCATCCCCTTGCACTGAAAGACCTCCTCTCCATAGCTTCAAGCCTGCCCCCCATGGTTCCCGTCCCCTAGGGACCTTGCACATCACGGATGTGCAGCACCCCCTCATGTATTCGGATGAACTGAGGGTGCTGCACCACCTCCCGAAAATATGGGTTGATGACGTTCTTGACGAACGTGTCCTTGGAGGAGCTTGAAGCGGCCATGGTACATGGGATCTGACAGAAAACAACAAGAAAAAGAAAACAGAAGATTTCTCCGTGATAAGGTGGTCAATAGGTTCGGGGGGTATATAAAGATTTTTTATCTTGGGAAACAAGCAAACGGGAGAAAAACAGAGTTAGGAAGGTACCCAAGGTGCGCACAACCCACCTGGGCGCGCCTGGCCTGGTGTATTGAGCCCACCAGGGTGACCTTCCCGTTTGTTTCTTATTTTCCAAAATGGATAGAAAATATTTTTGCAGATTTTTGGAGTCCGTTTACTTACCGTATCACGTACCTCCTCTTTTTCATGATTCTGGAGTGTTCCGAAAGGTCTCTTTTATGCGTTCTTCTGGTGTCATAGTTTGGATAATATTGCTTTCAACATTAATGGGCGTACCTGAGATATAATTCTTTATTCGTTTCCCATTAACAACCTTCGGGTTAGTACCTTCGACATTATTTATTTTGATAGCTCCAGATCGATAAACCTCCGGGATAACATAGGGTCGTTCTCATTTGGAGAGGAGTTTTCCTGCAACGAATCTGAAATGAAAGTTGTACAAAAGAACATATTCTCCAACTTTAAACTCACGCTTTTGCATTCTTTTATCATGCCATCTTTTAACTTTTTCTTTAAATAACCTGGCATTTTCATAAGCTTGGGTTCTCCATTCATCTAAAGAGGTAATATCAAATAACCTCTTTTCACCGGCAAGTTTGAAATCATAGTTGAGTTCTTTGATTGCCCAATCTACTTTGTATTCTAACTCAAGAGGAAAATGACAAGCTTTTCCATAAACCATTTTATAAGGAGACATACCCATAGGATTTTTATATGCTGTTTTGTAGGCCCAAAGTGCATCATCTAATTTCTTAGACCAATTCTTCCGAGACCTATTGACAGACTTTTGCAAAATTAATTTTATTTCTCTATTGCTAAGTTCAACTTGACCACTAGACTAAGGATGATAAGGTGATGCAATTCTGGTTAACATCATAATTGGCAACCATTTTATGAAAAGCACCATGGATAAAATGTGAACCACCATCAGTCATTAAATATTTAGGGACTCCAAACCTCAGGAAAATAACTTCCTTAAGCATTTTAATAGAGGTGTTGTGATCAGCACTACTACTTGGAATAGCTTCTACCCACTTAGTAACATAATCAACAGCAACCAAAATATGTATATACCCATTAGAGGAAGGAAAAGGTCCCATGCAATCACATCCCCAAACATCAAATGGTTCAACAACAAGTGAATAATTCATAGGCATTTCTTCATGCTTACCAATATTACCTATACTTTGACATTCATCAAAAGATAAGACGAACTTACCGGCATCCTTGAAGAGAGTAGGCCAATAAAATCCAGATTGCAATACCTTGTGAGCAGTTCTGTCTCCCGCATGATGTCCTCCATAATCTTCGGAGTGACATTTCCGTAGGATTTGTCCCTGCTCATGCTCAGGTACACAACGTCTAATAATACCATCTACTCCTTCTTTATAAAGATGTGGGTCATCCCAAAAGTAGTGTCTTAAAATATAGAAGAATTTTTTCTTTTGTTGGTATGTAAATCTAGGTGGTAAATATTTAGCAACAATGTAATTAGCATAGTCAGCATACCAAGGATTGTTATGAGAAACATTTATTGCAGCTAACTACTCATTAGAAAAACTATCATCAATAGGAAGTGGGTCATGAAGAACATTTTCAAGCCTAGACAAGTTATCAGCTACGGGGTTCTCAGCTCCCTTTCTATTAGTGATATGCAAATCAAATTCTTGTAGCAAGAGATCCCATCGAATAAGTCTAGGTTTAGCATCTTTCTTTTCCATAAGATATTTTATAGCAGCATGATCGGTGTGAACAATTACTTTTAAATCAACAATGTAAGATCTAAATTTGTCACAAGCAAACACCACTGCTAGAAATTCTTTTTTAGTAGTAGCATAATTCTGTTGAGCACTGTCTAGAGTTTTACTAGCACAATGAATAACATTGAGTTTCTTATCAACTCTTTGTCATAGAACAGCACCAACAACATACACTACAAAAAAATACTCTTCCGTGATGATACATGTTTGTCACAGTAGTTCACGTTTTCTGTCATGCATGTACATCCATAACGATTTTATGACAAAATAAAGATAGTCATACATGTGCTGTCGTAGAAGTGTTCCATGACATTACCAAAATTATCATCACAGAAGTGTCCACTTCCATGACAATAAATCACGCGTCACAAAAGTGCTTTCGTCAAGGGTGACCGACACGTGGCATCCATCGTAACGGAACGTCATTAAGCTATCGGGTCCGGTTTTGGATCCAATAACCCGTTAACAGCCCCGACCAATGGGGATTTTCCACGTGTAAAATCATCATTGGCTGGAGGAAACACGTGTCGGCTCACCGTTGGGACAGATGTCATTCACTCATTGGACACAAAGCGCCTATGATACGTCGACACGTGGCCACTACTAGGAAAAGGGCTATAGATGGAATGGACACTAGTGGCGCACCTGTCATGTGGTGCGCCACTACTATATAGCAGTGGCGCACCATGTGCTGGTGCGCCATTAGAGTGGAAGACACTAATGGCGCACCTGGCACATGGTGCGCCACTAGTAACAAATATTTTTTTCCAAACATACTAATGGCGCATCATGGCGCGGTGCGCCATTACTAGTGCTAAATAGTAATGGTGCATCGGCCACATAGTGGGCCACTACTGTTGTTTTTTTTATTCTTTTTTTTTGCAAAACTACTAATGGCGCACCGTGGCACAGTGCGCCATTACTAGTTTAAACTAAACTAGTAATGGCGCACTGTGCCACGGTGCGCCATAGGAATATATAGCTTTTTTATTTTTTATTTTTTTTATATCCGGCCCCCTTGCCGCCGAGCACCCAGCCCCGCACCATCTTCCCCGCTACACCGGCCGCCGTTGCCGACCCCCCGCACCCTCCCCTACTCCACCGCCGCCGACGACCCACCACACACTCCCCCGCTCCACCGGCCGCCGCCGCCGACCCATGAACTCATGATATTTTCAAATAATAAATTTGATGATATTTTTTCATATTCATAAATATTTTCAAATAACAAATTTGATGATATTTTTAAAAAAACTCGTACTGTTTTTATAAAAAAATATTACTGTTATGATTTAAACAAGTTTGAACATATTTAAACACAAATAAATATCAAACTGCATTTTAAATGCATAAAAACAAAAATTGGGGAGCCTGGGAATCGAACCGAGGACCTCCTACTTTATGTGCTACGTGCCGACTAGTCGGGCTAGTGGGCGTGTTCTGATGGAGATAGGGTTAGGTGGGATGTAACCTGACCAGTCGGGCTAGTAACTAAAACAAAATTCTAATGGCGCACCAGGGGGAGGTGCGCCATTACAACCCTCCCCCACTCCACCTATTCCCCTCGCACTGTGGCCTCCCTCCCTCCCTCGCCAGATCCCCCACTCAATCCCAACCGTACGCCGCCGCCCACTCCGTTCGCCGCACCCGCACACCGTCGGTGACTCCACCCCCGCCGCCCCTGCGCCCCCCGAACGGGATCGGCCGAGCGCGCGCTGCCCGCTCCTCTCCTCCTCCCTCCGACGAGCGAGGGCCTCCTCCAGGCCCTGCAGCAGCCGGCGAGCGCGGCCCCGACGCACCCACCCCGCCTGCCCCTGCCGTCCTCCGCCACCGGCCCCTGCTCTCCTTCGACCGCGGCGAGCGAGGACCCGGATGAGCAGGTACTAAAGTATCCGCCTTTCCTCTCCTTCCGTTCGCTCCCTGCTGTCGCCTACTCGATTTCCCTTCCCTTCCCCAGTTCCTCGTCTCCGGCGCTGCCGCAAGCGCCATTCCAACGACCCCCCTTGGGCTCCGCTGCCGGATTCAACTCCTCAACCACCGCAGGACAGTGCAGGTACCCCAATCTCTGTTCATGTCTCAATGAAATCCATGCTGATAATGCTAGGTAGATCGACTGAGTGTAGCAATTGTGTGCCACCAATCCACTTTTCTGGAAAATACTTGCTAGAAAACCATCTGAAACATGTGATGCTTGCTACTGTATAATATAGGAGTATGTATGAAGAACTGCCACTTAATAGTAAGTATGAATTGTGTTGTACAAACTATGAATTGTGTACCCACTGCTCATTGGAGTATGAAAGTTGTCAGCAGTTGCTTATGCTAGAGAAGTACTCGTGAAAATTTAGCCGTACTCCAGTGAGTACTCCATGGAGTTACTTACTCCAGTAGCTTAATTAAGTGCAGTTGATTCACTTACTCCAGTAGCTTAATTAAGTTGCAGTAGTGCTTGTAAGTTTGCAAGTTTTGTGTACTGTACTGCTTGCATCAGTACTTTTGTGTAATCTGACCTATAAATTTTCCAAGCTCTGTTATGATGAGCAGAGTTTTTAGTTGCTACTTTTAGTTTCTCTCATTCGTTGGGAAAAGTTTTCCATGTTCTGTTATGATGGCACTATTGGACACATACAGTAGAGCAGCGTTCATAGTTTTTATACATTCAGTTACCATCACTGCTTGGGAAAGGACGAATTGCATGCATTCAGGTCTGCAGTTGATAATGTATCATCATAATTAAGTTCCTTCTTTTTGCCTGCATTGTTGTATGCTCCAATGAAGATCCAAATCTATCATCATAATGTAGGTGCTGTGTTGTGTGATTCTTCATGCTAAGAACTTCAGCTTTTTCAGTTATTGCACTTCTGCAGGTTTTGTGGGAGTGGTTATGTGTCATGCAAGACTTTGCAAGGATCAGACAGTTATAGTGAAAGGCTTCTGTATAAAGAAAAGAAAATGTGATCATGGTGAATGAATTATGTACACTAGTTAGAGCATTAGTGTGGTTTGCTGGTGAGAAGGGAATCAAGGGATGCACATTGTGGGGGTGATGCTTACTAACACTTTGACAAACAAATTCAGAATGTGCTGGACTATATGTTCATTGGTACTACTTGTGATGCTGCTGCTGTACTACTTGGGAATTTTGTGAACTTGTGATGCTGCTGCTGTACCCCGAGAGGCCCTTGAGTTTGCCTGAATGTCGATTAACTTCCGTTCCGGCAAATTCGGGTACTCCATATGTCCTATTTTCAGCAAAGGTCATGCTGAAATTTTCCGTGAATTTTTGCATGACTTTGCTAAAAATAGGACATATGGGGTACTTGCGACTAATGCATGGGCCGGGGTATCTTAGTACTTAGTTAAGTAGGATCAACTCCCCGCCATTCTTGCTCCATAGGTGGCAATAGAGCCAAGTGATTAGGCCCAACCTAGGGTGCCTCGGCATCGATAAACCCTAAATGATGAAAACTTAACGTAGCATTTAGGGTACCTCGGCGTCGACAAACCCCAAATGATGAAACCTTGGCTTCTATAGGGTGCCTCGGTGTTGATGAGAACCTAAATGAAACATAGTGAAACATAGTGAAACAAGCGCACGGTCGTGGGTTCGAGTCCCCGCTGGTGCATATTTTTTTGCTCACAATGAAATGGGTTCAGTTGAAGCAAAATTCAGTTAAAATAGCATCTTTAGTTCAAAAAAACTACTAAATGATCACAAAAACTTCTAGACAACATTCTGTATGATCTGACCAAAACTTGAACTAAATGATCACCAAAACTTGAAGGATTTTGCATCACATCACAACCATATGTGTTCTGCACCAGCATCATAACAATCACATAACTACATAACAAAAGCAAACTTGTTCATCATTACAAAAGCAAACTTGTTCAACATAACAAAAGAAAACTTGTTCATCATTACAAAAGCAAACTTGTTCAACATAACAAAAGCAAACTTGTTCAACCACATAACTACAAAATGAGACACATAATACCACAAACAACTCAATATCCCCAGTAGTAGGGTTCATCCCAATGATCCTCCGCCTCTTTCCATTGCTTCAAACCTTCTTTGATGGTTTCGATTTTCTTCCATGCCTCGTAGGTGACGTACGCATCTTTCGCTGCGTACTCGATGAGGTTGTTTGGCAGTGGGCTGTCCCCCCATAGTTTGTGCTCCAATTTCTTGTTGATCTTCTGCTTCATTTCCTTGTAGGATGGGTGGATGAGTCTGGCTGCAAACTCAGCCAAAGACTGCCACTTCATTCCATTGTTTGGAACTCTCCATTTGCGTTGCATGTCGACGTACTTGTCGGGGTTGATCTCCAAACCAGACAACTTTAGCTTCTCCTTGTCACCTCCAATGGAGAAGCCAACAAAGGTGTACAGCTTCTTCTCCTGCAGGAGCGGGCGGAGTTCCTTGGGCCTGCATCAAATTAATCTGGTGCATCAAATTCATCTACTTCAAAAACTTCAGAAACTACTAATTAGACAGAAACTTCAGAACTAGTATTTCATCTACTTCAGAAATTCAGAACTAGTATTGCATCTACTTCAGAAACTTCAGAAACTACTAATTAGACAGAAACTTCAGAACTTTAGAACTAGTATTGCATCTACTTCAGAACTTTAGAACTATTGCATCTACTTCAGAAACTTCAGAAACTACTAATTAGACAGAAACTTCAGAACGTCAGAAACTTCAGAACTGGATGTTTTTACCATTTGGTTGCCACAGTGATGTGGTATACCAGGACGAGATCCTCCACACATAACTGCAGAACTACAGCCATTTGCGGTGGTTCGTCTTCCCTGGTATACTCGACATCAACGCTGATCGACCAAGAAAGCATGCCGCCGAGCCTCCTCCTAATCTCGCAGATCCTCTTGTCGGCTTCGTCTGGATTGCTGGTGCATACGACATCCAGCTTCTCCTTCAGGTGGATATCAACCTTGAGCGGCACGGTGTAGTCCTGCTTCTGCCCGGGGACCGGAACGTCATCGTTGACCACCAGCGGCTCCTTGCCAGACACCTCACCACGGTGATGCTTGGCATACGGAGGGGAGTTGCTCCATGATGCCTCCGCCATTCTCTTGGCAGACAGAGGGGAGTTGCTCCATGATTCCTCCGCCATTGCCCTCCTGGCCAGCGATGGTGGAGGCAGAGTGGGGTTGCTTGATGGTGGAGGCAGAGGGAGGTAGAGGGAGGAAGATGGAGCGGCAATGGAATGAGGAGGGAGGCAGAGGAAGAAGATGGAGCGGCAATGGAATAGGAGGGGAGTTACTTGGACTGGAAGAAAAACCCCTCTGCATCATGGGGAGTTGCCAGTGGAGGGGAGACGTGGGGAGTTGCCAGTGGAGGGGAGACGTGGGGAGTTGCCTCGAAAACTCAAACGTCCTGCCCTTTGTCCCTCGAAAACTCTGGAAGGGAGACGTGGGCCCTTTGGTTTCTCCTATTTTTGAAA
The DNA here is from genome assembly GCF_003073215.2 of Triticum urartu. Lineage (NCBI taxonomy): Eukaryota > Viridiplantae > Streptophyta > Magnoliopsida > Poales > Poaceae > Triticum > Triticum urartu. Next base: position 590,097,575 of record NC_053024.1, on the reverse strand, counting down.
CAAGACAAAAAAATAACAGCCATATTTTGCTCTAAAATTAATGATAACTGCAACCATATTAAGAGATAAAAAATGCACCAAAACAGTCACTGCAGCCATCCAAAATGGCACAAAAACAGCACCAAAACAACATCAGCCAATACAGCAAAAATTGCCACCAAAATGGCACCAAAGTATCAGCCAAAATGGCACCAGAGTTTTAATGCATTGTATCTTCACCAGCAGCCAAAATGGCACCAGATTTTGCATTGTATCTTCACCATCTGCTTCTTCATCAGCAAAGTCTCATGCATTTTTCTACCTGGAGAGAATTGTAGTAGAAAAACTACATCAGGATCACATCAGGATCATCCACCCCGTAACATATGATTTCTTAGATTTCGATCGTTCTTTTTTTTCTAACATTCCGTGTTCTGTGCAGTGACACACATTCCACACTCATCCTCTTAAGCTCGAAATATTCCATGGCCACGTATTTGGACCCGAACCGTGACTCCAAGATGGACTACACAAATATCAAGAAAGTTCTTGATGATGTTCTCTCCGGCTACGCCAAATCTAGAGGCACCTTCACCAGGCCAGTTCGTAGGTACGGCAGGCACGTGTTCGGCCACAATACGACGTTCTCTTGCGTCAAGCAGCCGCCTGGCGGTCAGAAGGATGCCTACTACGCCCTCCATCACATGCGGGCAATCGTACGGGACCATCATCACGTTCTGCTACCAGATAATCTCAAAGATTGGGCCGCGAGCTTGTCGGCAATCCAGGACGCGGACATCAGACAAGAATTCTTTCACATCCAGTCGGACTTGGCGGAAGTCATCCATCAAGATGTCCTTCATACCTCGGGGCAGTTCTACCTCAGAAATCAACCGTCCAACAGTGAGATAGACACAACGCTACAAATGCAGGCTGACAACGCCCGCGATTTCATGACCATCACGACAGACGGCGTCTTCATCCACGCTCCGGTCCCATGAGTCGAGTCGAAAGTAGTGATGCTATGTGTAGTTCTGAAACATTGATTGGCTCATGTTGTAATTAAACTTTAATGAATTGTATGTCTCTTTGGTTTGGATAGTCGTTCAACTTAGATGTAATCGATGCTATTTATTAGTAGGACCATGAATCATGCTATTAATGTCTTGCTTTTCTCTTTCGATCCTTTTGTTGCATACTTATATATTGCTTATGTATTGTCTGTTGTTTGGCTTGTGCATAGAGATGTCGTCGTATGTCGAGTACAAGGGTAAGGTTCCCGGAGTCTACGACGACTGGGAGGAGTGTCGGAGAAAGGTTCACCGTTTCAGCGGTAACAGTTACAAAGGGTACACCACTAGGGCGGAGGCGGAATCTAGATACGCCCGCTATCTAGCGGGAGAGAGGAGGGAGCGTTGGAGGAACCAGATGAAGACCAGTTTCATCGTGATGACCGTAGCTCTCTTCTATGTGATGGTAGTTTAGATGATCGATATCGACTTGTAATGTGAAGACAAACTCGCTACTCGCGGTCTCGAGACTTGTAATGTTCTATCTTTGTTCGGTCTTTTTAATTCGGAGACTAATATGATGAATTGTATTCGGAGACTAATCTTCTATTGTATTCGATGAATCTGCTGTTGCTGTGTGCTGCTGTCTATATTCTGTCCAATAATATATTTTGTAACCTGTGCAAAAATCAGAAAACAAAAAAAATAAAACCTAATATTCATACTAATGGCGCACCACACAAGACACTAATGGGGCACTTTGATAATCACACTAATGGCGCATTACCTACTGGTGCGCTATTAGAATGCCAAAGCACATGGGTACATATGGCCCCCTAGGAGGCATTCTAATGGCGCACTGCAGGCTATACTAAGGGTGCACTACGTGGTGTGCCATTAGAACACAAGATACTAATGGCGCACCAGTGGTGCGCCATTAGAATTTAATTCTAATGGCGTGATGCCAGTGGCGCACCAGTAGTGCGCCATTAGAAGGCAAAATCGGTGCGCCACTAGCATGCCTTTTCCTAGTAGTGGGCACGGCCCAACAGAGGCCCATTCCTATGAAAACGCCGGCCCGTTTGACTTGGTCAAAAGGTGGCAGGCCGGCCCACGGCAAGAGTGTTAACGGCCTGTTCGCATATAGCCCGTTTACAGCCCGCTAACCCAGGGCCCGTTTACAGCCTATCCGAATTAGGCCCAGTAGCGTCATCTGGGCCGTCCAATATAATTCCAGCCTGTTTTAACTTCCGGCCCATGTATGGCCCATGTCGTCTTTCGGCCCATATGAGGCCCTTAGTAACCCTCGGCGCATTAACGGCCCATGGTAAAACTGGCCCGTAATGAACAGTGTATCACTTTATACCCATTAACGGCATGTGGTGAAACTGGCCCGTAATGAACAGTGTATCACTTTATACCCATTAACGACCCATTATTCCATTGGGCCGTTTCCAGCCCATGCTATCTTTCGGCCTTCTCAGGGTCCATCTATTCTTGGGCTCATTTCCAGCATTCGTTCACTTATGGCCCGTTACTGTCATTTTCTGCTTGTGGGCCAAATTCAGCCCGTGGTTATAGTCGGCCCGTTTGTGGCCCGTTAATATGTTGGGTTGTTTTCATAGTGTCATCAAATACGACCGATTAACGACGGCCCGTTATGGCCTTCCCATAAACGGATGATTTCAACTCTAGCCCATTTACGGACATAATGTGGTATGTTATTGGCCCATGTTTGGCCAACCGATCATACGGCCCGTAGAAGGCCCATTGATGATACGGCCCGTAGAAGGCCCATTGTGTCTACGACCCATATAAGGTCCAGTGTTTCTATGCCCCGTAGAAGGCCCATTGTTTTTACGGACCTTAGAAGGCCCATTGTTTCTACGGCCCATGGGAGGCCGATGTTAACTACAGTAAATATGTAGCCCATGGTTATTGGGGCCTAGTTTTAAAAAATAGGTTATTGCGGCCACTAGCAAACTGCGGAAAAAGAACTGCACTGACTACAAGAAAACAAATAAACAAGACAATAAGGAAATAAATAAGCAAGCAACTTAAGCTAGCCTATCACGGCTATTACACATATTACATCCACTGGGCATCAAAGTTCGCCACCAGTGCAAATATAGGGAACACCCTACACTATACAAAAATGGCTTGCTGTTTTCTTCAGCCGGTGACGGCACGTTAAGAACAAATTTTGTATCGCACCAAAACAAATTACAACTATAAAACAAAAGGAAGGTTGGCATCAAAGTTAATAGTCTAGCAGATAAATGCACCACCAGAAGTTCAGAAGCTCAGTTCATTTGACCTGACTGACGTTTTCATACTGTATTGTCCGATGGAGCACCATAACCTTCGCCTTCAGTTCTCCTAGGCTCCTGAACAACATAGAAAATGTCTGATAGTCTGGTTTCAAAACCATGCATATCTTGACAACATCGAACAATGTCTCTCCTTGTTTCACAAAGGGTCTCTGTTAGGGAACGGACTTTTGTCTGTAGCACAGATACAACATTGTTTTGAGCTTCCATATCTTGATCATGAGGCAGTTTGGACGAGATTGCCTTAACAACCAACCCAGTATTATGCAGGAACATGCTTTTGGCACTGTTAGTGGACAGGTACTGACCCACTGCAGCAAGAGCTGACATTGCGGTTATAGTTGCCTCGCCACCTTCAAAAGGTGGCGGTTCCACCATTTTTTCCATAGCTCGCTGAAATGTTGAGGTTTTACATTAGTTGTACCAGAACAGAAGATATTAAGGAGGTAGCAAAACCAAAAAAATAGCTTTGGTCTATATACAGAACTTATTCTGGTGAACCCATGAAAATATTAGTTGTATTTTATTGCAAAGTACATAATAAAACCAGGTTCCAAACATATGACAATGTACCATCGCTAATGTATTGTCTATTTCTTCACATTGTATTGAAAGCTAAGGATAAAGAGACGAAGTTTATAATACGGTAAGCATAGTATGACATCATTCTTATCACAAAACAACTGAGAATAGACAAACAGGCAATTGTAACGTTGTGTGGGCAAGTCCAGCACGAAACTACATTACAGGTCAAGATCAAAGGAACATCACTGATCTCATTTAAACCTTGTAAGGTGCAATGATACGCTAAGACAATTGTGTATAAAATTGAAAAGAGTAATAGACATTGGCTGCGCAAACCATGCAGTTCAAGGCACAAGTCAGAGTAACTAGTAGTTAAAAGGCATGAGGATTAAGGACTTACAATAGCGGCTTTGACTAGTGTAGTCATGCCCTTCTTCTTGCTGGTGTGACAATCCTTGAATATTTCCACAACATTTGGTTCAGGTACTTTTTGGTCCTTGTGGGCTTTCCTCTGCATTTGGAACAAGTCAATATAGATCTGATAATATGGTACAATGAAAAGAGTGAAACAGCAGCTAATTACAAGAGCCTCGCAGTGTGCAATATAGCTATGAGATCCTGTCATCTGTTGGAATTTCACTTTTGTACGGTTGGCCTTATTCTTTGAACAGTTCACCTACAAGAAGATAGATTTGTGTGGCACATGCGCAAATAGGACTTGAACATGTGATCTGATCACATATATATATAATGTACCTGATACTTCAGATCAGACCAGTGTTTAACGAGGCCCCTCTAGTCTTCATCCGATATATTTTCCACTGGAGATGTTTGGGAAGGTTCACTATTAGCCTTTCCTTCAAAGTGAGTTTTCCTCAAGTTATACCGATGCTGTCGCAGAGCAGACTTGAAAACATGGGTGCAAGCTTGTTTGGTTGCATCATCTTGGCTATCCAACTTGAACCTCATCTGTTGAAAATTATGGGAGTCTCATTGTCAGCAACCTAGAAAGTGTGGGACAGAGCAAGATGATATTACTAGTTTCCATACATAACCATACTTACAGAAAAATGGTCGAGGAAGGTGTTGAACTGGGTTCCGTCTTTGTCATTCCTGTACTGAATCCATGTTGGGAGGATATGTACATGACACCTAACGGCAACCACTGCCTCTGATACTAACTTCGCTGACTCTGTAGCATCACGTTGCCTTTTTAAACCTGCCTCAAAATGGATCTCCATTCTTCCTCCTCTAGATTTAGTTAACCTATCGAGCATTATCCCTGATGTTTTTTTCCTCTTGCGCCTAGGTGCTAGTCCAACAACGAACATAGGAAGTGTTAGTGTACATCAAACTGTGAGACTACATATAAAGATGCATGCAACTGTAACTTGTCTCCAGCAACTACCTTCTTGCTGTTGAATCTCACTAGGTTCATCTGATCTTGCCAACTAGTCTTGTGTCAAGAGTGCTTGGGAAGTAGTGTCAGGTGGCAAGGGAGCTTGGGAACGTGCTGCTAGCTCAGTTGACACATGAGTAACTCGTGCAGCTGGTAGTACCGTGGAAGGTGTTGCAAGAACTAGGGCTATCTCTGCTTGTTTGGTGGTAGCTATTTGTTTCTGTTTGGATTTTTCTGCAGCTCGTGTAGGATGGGATACCCTGTTTGTAGAATTTTCCGCTGGACTTTGACCTTCTATTGCACCATCAGTACCAGCAGAATCTACAGGATTCTTCCAGTTCCCATTCCCTGCCATTCTGTGTTTCTTCCTCTTTCTCTGTGCCATGTTAAGTCAAGCCGACAAGAAAAACGAATAACAATTTAGTTCTTTAGAACAAATTGATGCGTGATACAGACAAACTAAACTTTGATGTTAGACAACCACATGATAGGAGGATGTAATATGTACGAAAAAAAGGACGGAAGAGATAACCAGAACTATGATGTGTAAACTAAGCAGAAGGCATTTCACTAAATTAGAAGCAATGCAATGGAAGGTAGACACCATATGAAAGATGCTAGAAATATCGCTCTGCCATGTTAACAGTGTCTCATCATAAATGGCGTTTAAACAAATGTGAAGCAGTACAAGAAATAAATCATATGCAAGATGCAAATAACATCACACTACCAAGTTAGAGGTCTCTTGTCATTAGTGCCATTGCATATTCACAGCTTATGATGTGTAAACTAAGGAGAAGGCATTTCAACAAATTAGAAGCAATGAAAGCTAGACACCATATGAAAGATGCAACGAATATCACTCTACCAAGTTAAAACTGTCTCGTTATAAGTGCCATTTCAACAAATTAGTAGTACAAGCTAGAAAAGAATGCGAGATGTATCCTATATCACACTCTGAAGTCAAACGTGTCTTATGATAAGTGATTGTTGTAGGTTGCACAATAGTTGTAATTTGATGTAAGAACATGGTGTGATAGACAGATATTGTATGTTCTAGAAACAGGAACACGTGTCTTATTCAAGTATAATGTGTAAAGTAAGCAGATGGAATTCAACAAAATTAGAAGCAATACAAGCTAGACATCACACATAACATGCAACTACATATAACAGTGCCAAGTTAGAGGGAGCATCGGTGATGGTGCACTAGGGGAGACGTGCTCATCATAAACACAGCTATCGGTGATGGTGCACTTGGAAATCATCTTGGGGGGATGGAGGAGTAGAAACTGTAGAGGTCCTCCATTTGGAAGGAGCACCTTTATCCGCTGCCTTGCTAACTTCCTTCCGCTTTATTGATTTTGAATTGTCAAGTAAAACCGACAAGAAAAAGCAATAAAATTCTCTCTTAAGAACTCATTCATGCATGATACTGACAATCACTACTTTGATGTAAGGCAAACACATGATACAAGGATGGATTATGTACGAAAAACAGGACGACATGGCATGTTCACAACTGCTTGTGTAAACTAAGTAGAAACCATTCCAACAAATAAGAAGCAATGCAATCTAGACACCACATGAAAGATGCAACCAATATGACTCTGCCAAGTTAAAAGCGTCCCATCATAAATGGAATTTCAACAAATTAGAAGCAGCGCATGCTATAAATCATATGAAAGATGCAACTAATATTGCACTGCATATACTAAAGGTGTCTCGTCATATTGATTGATGTGGGATACAAAAAAACAAAAGTTTTATGTAAGGACATGCTTAATAGACAAATGTACTATGTACTAAATACAGGAAGGCATGTCACATTAACAGGTATAATGTATAAGCTAAGCAGAATAGCACATGCAGTTTAACCAGATTGTAAGAATTAAAATCTATACACCATATGCAACATGCAACCACATATCACGCTGCTAAGTTAGAGCAAGCACCTGCGATGCTAGTGCAGGGGAAATGTGGTAATCAACTACAGGGCTACATTAGCTATCTTCATCTAGCCTTGTTGTTTCTTGAGAATCATGACGGGAGGCTAACGCTGCATTCTTTAAATGAGGAGTAGTCCACTTGCCTGACTGCCTCATCAGAAGTGATTGATGAGGGATATAGAAGAACATTAGTTTGATGTAAGAACATGGTTAATACACAAATGTACTAGTATGTACCAAAAACAGAAAGGCATGTCATATGCAAAGGTATAATGTGTAAGCTAAGCAGATGCAACTTAACAAAATTGGAAGCAATACAAGCTAGACATCCGGCTAGAGTGGTGAGCATGATCATCTCAGACCTGAGACCCTGGTGGGAGGAGGGCTGCTTCGCCACCATCGCGACTTTTTAGTTGGCTTCCAGGTGATGCTTGTCTTTGCTGGGCTTGTCACTGGCTCGTCCAGTGCCCTGACTAGCAATTTGTCTTCTAGTGCTCACGGGATGGTGGTTCATGTAAAAAATATATTTCCTTATCTTAATAAAGACCGACTTAGGCCTTTCGAATACAAGCTAGACACCATATGGAACATGCAACCACATATGACACTGCGAAGTTAAAGCAAGCACCTGGGATGGTGGTTCATTGCGAGTGAGGTCATCAACTCCAGAGCTACGTTTACCGTCTCCATATGCTCACATTGCACCCTTTATAGCATTGTAACGTTCCATGCTTACCCGTGTAGAAAGCGGGAGCAACTTCTCTCTTTTCTTTTCTGCTTCTCTCGAGGCAGACTCTGAAATATCCTTGCATAAAAACACAATAGTGAGAGTATGGGCGAAGTGTGTGCAGAACTAGTGCACGATAAAAGTAGCAGATAGCAGGTGGCTGAAAAATAAATGACATGATACATATGATAGCTCTACAACATTGCATGGCAAACAAAATTAGATTCTACTCCGTATGATTTTGTAATATATGAGCACAGGAAATGCAGGTACTCCTCCAACACACCACCACATGTGGTCATATCAAGATAACAGTCGACTAAAAATAAATAGGTCAGTTGATTTTTTTAATGAACCGTCCGATCTATAAGGAATGGGCAGATGGCCTTCGTCTACCTCCCACCAGTCACTGTTGACGATCTTTCTTGAACCGCCAGCGACCAACGGCCCAAACCCCTGCCTCCTCCGCCCCGCCCTCCCCTCGACCTCACACCACCGTTGTGCTTGGCAGCGCCCCCAGATCGGGCGCTAGTAGCTCTAGGCCCCACACGCCCCTAAGATAAACACCGAGGCGCTACTTCTCCGGCGTAATAGGCGGACTAGCTCCTATTAAGCTGGGGAATGCTTCCGTTAATTGGGAATCAACTTACTAGGAATTGAAATTCAGGGGGGCGACGGACCTCTAACTAAGGTGAAATAGTATATGAGGAGAAACCTTGTGCATCGCGAGTTACTAGGAACATCTAGTATCAAGAAGAAGCGGTCAACTACTGTCTTCTGTGGGATGAATACCGTGCAAGCAGACACGTAAGATTTGCACAAACAAGGGAAGAGGAGGACCCTTATCGGTTGCCAGTGTGGTCTCCTCCATATGTCGCGGCGATCTTCTTTTTTCTCCCGGGGAACCGATGTTTTGGAGAACCGTGGATCCTTGGACAAACCCATGGCCAAATTGTTGATTGTGTTGCCGTGGCCGTATATCGGCGGAGGGGAAGCAGATCCGAGGTGGCGAAGGACGGCGTAGTAGGAACAACTCCGGTGCGGTGGAGAGTGGCAAAGTTGGAGTGGCAGCGGTGAGGCGCAGGACGGCGTGGTTGAACTGGCTCGGGTATGGACGGCTCGGCCTCGGCTTCAACTACTAGCCGTGGAGGGCGTTGTGGTTGAGGTTGCGGTGGATGACGACGTCGGGGTATCGGCTCCGGTGTGATGGAGGAGGGCGGCGGTTGATGGGTGGGATGGGGTGGCGGACGGAGGACGCCGGGGTTTCGCCGCTTGTGGAGAGGTAGTTTTTGCGCCCACAGAGTATGAATGGGGAATCATACGGGTGGGTGGGGGGAGAACCATGTTTAAGTCTGGGACGCGCTTGTTTTTGGAATTTTTGAACAGAAGATGGGACGCGCTTGTTTGAAATTTGGGGAAAGTACAAACTCCCCTCTTAAATTTCATACCTACTATGGGTCGGGGGTAGGATGGTAGTCCCAGGTGCCCCAAATAGTGGGCGGGAGCGATTTCGGCCGCGCGCATGTGTGCTTAGGCGGCTATTGTGTATGAATGTTTTTCGAAGGCGGTTGCGTGGCGTCTAGATGAAGCTACAAACCTACCCCAGTTTAGACCTTTGGACGTCGGGCCGGTAGGTTTCACGGGTCGGAGTTACTAGAAAAGTAATTTCCTTGTACTACCAAACATTGGTCTCATGCGGTTTTGGGCGAGTAGAGGCTCTTTTGGCGCTTCATTCGAAATTTTGAAACACAAGCATTCACGTTTAGAGTACTCTTGAACTTTGAGGATTGACCTAAATAGACAACATTGAATTTGACCTTGTATGTTTGAAAACCTCATTAAATTATCTGCTTCTTTTTGAAATTTTGACACTTGAAAATCCTATAACTACGATTATTTTTGAATGGAGGAGCTAAATTTGAATCTATTTGGTACACGACTACATATGCTATTATTTACAAAATCAGAGCAAAGATTGGTGCCCCCATAATTTAGGTATGATTTAGAAATGCCATGATATCAAATTCAAATAATTGAATGGACTTCATGTTGAATTCAATTTTTTAAACCACCTTAAGTTGAATTCAAATGTATGCTAGTTCATAGGTAGCTATTTATAATGTTCATTGTGTAACTTTCGTATGTATAATGTGCTTTACACACACAACATGAACTATACTCACGTTTATATTCGATTGCTAAAGCGATGCATTGTCTGTAGTTCAAAATATTAACTATGTGGATCAATTGTGTCGAATAATAACATAGACATGCTCAAATTCGATAGAATCTAGATGTCTGATGGATCAATGACCGTTCCTTACGCGAATTGCAAATATCATGATCCCATCCTAATATTTGGATACAATTTATATCTTTAATCAATGTGTACACTATATCTTATGTGAATTGCAAAATACTATATCTGATGTCTTTTACGTGTAGTTTCACTCTCCATCAGTGGTCTCACAGATGCTGACACACTCTCTCCCGAGGTGTCTTCTCGCACACATGCTCTCGATATAACCCTCCCTCCCTCTCGTAACCATTTACGACTGTTTTCACTAACCTTTATCACAAGCACTCTTCCTGTCGCAAGCATACGCACGCACAATCCCCATCGACCATTTCTATATACATAGACTTGCCTACATGTCTCCTGTACGCACATTATCTTTAGGCCAGTCTCTCACGCATTGTCTCACACCTCTCTTCCTAATCGACGAGTATGATTCTAGCAGAGCATTCTGTAGGATGCCCCTTAAAGTTAGGTTGGATCAATAGTAATATTAGAGATAAAGGGGTTACCTTAGTCTGAGAACCTAGGGTTACAAATCCTAGCCAGCTTTGTCAGTGGACACAGAGTCCTTCACAATTATGTTATCTTTGTGTTGTACGACTGGTCATCCATGGGTCTCCCTAAATGCGTCACGGGCCGACTGATACGTCCATTTTGCATCATGCTTTTATATCGATATTTATCGCATTATGGGTTGTTATTACACGTTATGTCACAATACTTATGCCTATTCTCTCTTATTTTACAAGGTTTACATGAAGAGGGAGAATGCCGGCAGCTGGAATTTTGGGCTGGAAAAGGAGCAAATATTAGAGACCTATTCTGCACAGCTCCAAAAGTCCTGAAACTTCACGGAAGTCATTTTTGGAATTAATAAAAAATACTGAGCGAAGAAAGTACCAGAGGGGGCCCACACCCTAGCCACGAGGGTGGGGGCGCGCCCTACCCCCCTGGGCGCGCCCCCTGCCTTGTGGGCTCCCTGTCAGGCCTTCGATGCCCATCTTCTGCTATATGAAGTCTTTTACCCTGGAAAAAATCATAAGCAAGCTTTCGGGAAGAAACTCTGCCGCCACGAGGCGGAACCTTGGCGGAACCAATCTAGGGCTCCGGCAGAGCTGTTCTGCCAGGGAAACTTCCCTCTGGGAGGGGGAAATCATCGCCATCGTCATCACCAATGATCCTCTCATCAAGAGGGGGTCAATCTTCATCAACATGTTCACCAGCACCATCTGCTCTAAAACCCTAGTTCATCTCTTGTATCCAATCTATGTCCCAAAGCCTTAGATTCGTACCTGTGGTTGCTAGTAGTGTTGATTACTCCTTGTAGTTGATGCTAGTTGGTTTATTTGGTGGAATATCATATGTTCAGATCCTTTATGCATATTAATACCCCTCTGATTATGAACATGAATATGATTTGTGAGTAGTTACGTTTGTTCCTGAGGACATGGGAGAAGTCTTGCTATAAGTAGTCATGTGAATTTGGTATTCGTTCGATATTTTGATGAGATGTATGTTGTCTTTCCTCTAGTGGTGTTATGTGAACATCGACTACATGACACTTCACCATTATTTGGGCCTAGAGGAAGGCATTGGGAAGTAATAAGTAGATGATGGGTTGCTAGAGTGACAGAAGCTTAAACCCTAGTTTATGCGTTGCTTCGTAAGGGGCTTATTTGGATCCATATGTTTGATGTTGTGGTTAGGATTACCTTAATACTTCTTTTGTAGTTGTTGATGCTTGCAATGGGGTTAATCATAAGTGGGATGCTTGTCCAAGGAAGGGCAGCACCCAAGCACCAGTCCACCCACATATCAAATTATCAAAGTAATGAACGCGAATCATATGAGCGTGATGAAAACTAGCTTGACAATAATTCCCATGTGTCCTCGGGAGCGTTTTCCTTCATATAAGAGTTTGTCCAGTCTTCTCCTTTGCTATAAAAAGGATTGGTCCATCTTGCTGCACCTTATTTACTTTCATTACTTGTCACCCGTTACAAATTACCTTATCACAAAACTATCTGTTACCGATAATTTCAGTGCTTGCAGAGAATACCTTACTGAACACCACTTTTCATTTCCTTCTGCTTCTCGTTGGATTACGATAGATCCCCTACACTTGTGGGTCATCAAGACTCTTTTCTGGCGCCGTTGCCGGGGACTGAAGCGCCTTTGGTAGGTGGAATTTACTGTCACTTGTTACTATGGAAATTAATCTTTGAGGGGCTTGTTCAGGGTATCTTCACCCCAAACAGTAGAGCAAAGAGTTGCTCCTCAACCTACTGGACCTACTGAAAATGTTTACTTTGAAATTCCTTCGGGTATGATAGAGAAACTGCTAGCTAATCCTTTTACAGGAGATGAACATTGCATCCCTATTTAAACCTAATCTATGTGGATGAAGTTTGTGGATTATTTAAGCTTGCAGGTATGCCTGACGATGTTATCAAGAAGAAGGTCTTCCCTTTATCATTGAAGGGAGAGGCATTGACATGGTTTAGGCTATGCGATGATATGGGATCATGGAACTACAACCGATTGAAATTGGAATTTCATCAGAAGTTTTATCCTATGCATCTCACTACAAAAAAAAGACACATCCGTGACATTTTGGGTCGAACGGAATTTTTTTCTATCATACATATGACACTTCTATGACGATAATTGTGACAAAACCCGGTATCATCATAGATGTGGTGGGCTCCTACTTCTATGACAAAAAATCATGACAGAAAATGGGCTTTTCATCCTGGGCGGGCCGGAGACGCAGCTGCATGACATTATTTGGGCCGTCCATGACAGAAAAAACCGTGGTAGAAGCGAGGGGGAGGAAAATTTCAGGGAGTTCCCGGTTACGGTGGGAGGTCAGGGGCCAAGCGATGCGCGTTTCTCTCGTACACGTACGGGCGCGTGTGCGAGGCGTTGGCTCTAACTGAACCCGAGTGAGGCGTTGGGCTCTAACTAAACCCGAGCGATTGCACTGTAGGCTACGCGTTATTGAACCCGAGCGATCGATTGATGGCTGTTAACTGAACCCGATCGAGCGATTCCTTCGCTACTGCTGCTAATTGAAGCCGATCGATGCTGCCTCTGGAGGGGGGGGGGGGGTTGGATGAACAGTCCCGGTGGGGGTGGATGAACAGGACCCCGTGGTGTTGCCTCTGGATGAACAGGACCCTGATCGATCGAGCCGGTTGGGGCTGGATGAAAAGGACCCCGTGGAGGGCTGGATGAACAGTAGACGGTGGTGGGGTGCCCGTGGAGGGGTGGTTGAACAGGCCCCCGTGGTGTGGAGGGTTGGATGAACAGTAGATGGTGGAGGGGTGGTTGAACAGTAGCCGGTGGAGTAGCGCGCGGTGGAGGTTGGATGGACAGCAGCCTGTGGAGGCCGGAGGAGGTCGACGGTGGATGAACAGTAGCTCGTGGAGGCTGGAGGGGGTCGACGGTGGAGATGAACAGTATCCCGTGGAGTCCCGTTTTGCGCTACGCCACACCTCCCGATGAACAGGAGCCCCGTTTCGACCGTAGCGCTCCAACACAAGTCCGTTTCCTCCGTTTTGCGGTACGCCACACCCCTCCCTATCAACAGGACCCCCATTTCGACCGTAGGAGGTCCGTTTCCTCCGTTTTGTTGTACGCCACACCCCTCCCTATCAATAGGACCCCCGTTTCGACTGTAGGAGGTCCGTTTCCTCCGTTTTGCGGTACGATACACCCCTCCCGATCAACAGGACCCCCGTTTCAACCGTAGGAGGTCCGTTTCCTCCGTTCTGCGGTACGCCAGGCCTCGTTTCCACCACCTCTTCTGTCCAAGCCCTCCCAATGAACATGACCACGCATTCCGTTCTGACCCAGCCGCATTGCCTCTAGATGAACACGGCGCATTCCATTTCCTCCCCATGAACACGACTACGATGCTGTTTCTCTGTTCCGACCCAGCCATGTCAACGAGCCCTCGCCGTACGTATGCGCGAGTAGGCGTTCGAGACCCCGCCCGTATTTACACATACATGGCCGTATTTTCTTTCTTGCACCCTGGCTGCTGTACGTACGTGTACATGCTACGTGCATGCCTCTACTACGACACGTGCGCGCCTCTACTACGACACGTGCGCGCCTCTACATCCACCAGTATATATGTACGTACACGTTCGCGACCAGAATGACAACGCTACACACGCTTCGACTAGGTGGGTCCCGACTGTCAGGCACTTCCTTGCGTGCGAAGATGTAGCTGGTGGGTCCTAGCAGTCAGGGGCAAACGTTTTTTTTGCAAAATACGGTGGCCCGTCCGGTGGGTCCCCGCTGTCAGGTGGAGGAATAATTATTTTGCACATAATAAGGAGGCACTTCCTTGCTGCGGCCGTGGACCGAGCTGTCAGCCTCTGCACGTACATTCCACGTCCGATGGATGCCGTTCCTTGACCATGTTGACCACGTCGTGCCGAGAGCACCAGGGCGGTGGACGACGGTGAGGCCTAGGAAGGGGACGACGGGGAGCCAGGGAAGATGCGGCAGTGGAAGCCCGCGCGGAGAGGAGTACGAGGGTTCACTGGTTCGGCTGCGGTGTGAGGCTGCCATCGCCGCAGGGCCTGGCCAGCGATGGGAATAGTAGGGGGCAGTGAGGCCTCCGTGGCAGCATAGCCGGCCATGGGAGGCAGGAGCATGCGACACGACTGGCGCTGCTTTGGGCGGCTGGAGCAAGAAGACCAGAGGTTGAAGAAGCACTACCGCCGTTGGATGGACATCGTACGGTCACTGGAGCTAGAATCATTCATATTGACTAAAGTTGACAAAGGCCCCCATCCCAGTCAACTTAGTAGGCCCACAAGTCAGCCTCCCACCATGGTGGGTCCCAGCTAGCAGGGGGAGTATTCATTTTTTTGTGCGTAATAAGGAGGCACTTCCGGTGGGTCCGAGATGACAGCGGGGGGAACATTTTTTCGCAAAATACGCTGGCCCATCCGGTGGGTCCTTGCAGTCAGGGGGGAAACGTTTTTTTCGTGAAATAAGGTGGCCCATCCGGTGGGTCTCTGCTGTACGGTGGAGGAATAATTATTTTGCGCGTAATAAGGAGGAACTTCCTTGCGGCCGCCTGGACCCAGCTGTCAGCCTCTCCATGTACAGTACTCTTCCGATGGAAGTCGGTCGTTGACCACGTTGACCACACCGCGCCGAGAGCACCAATGCGGTGGTCTGGACGATGGCGAGGCCTAGGAAGGGGACGACACGGAGCCAGGGAAGACGCAACAGTGGAAGCCCGCACGGAGAGGAGTACGAGGGTTCACTGGTTCGGCTGCGGTGTGAGGCTGCCATCACCGCAGAATAATAGGGGGTGTTGGTGAGTAGAGGGATGCCCTGGCCAGTGGTGGGAGTAGTAGGGGATGGTGAGGCCTCCGCCGCATCGCAGCCGGCCACGGGAGCCAGGAGCACGAGGTTTGGGCGGCTGGAGTAAGAAGACCATAGGTTGAAGAAGCACTACGGCCGTTGGATGGACATCGTACGGTCACTAGAGCTAGAATCGTGCATATTGACTAAGTTGACAAAGCCCTCCGTCCCCGTCAACTTAGTAGGCCCACAAGTCAGCCTGCCACTATACTGGGTCCCAGCTAACAGGGGGGTATTCATTTTTTTTGTGCGTAATAAGGAGGCACTTCCTTGCGTGCGAAGATATAGCTTGTGGGTCCGAGCTGTCAGCGGCGGTAACGTTTTTTTGGTGAAATACAGTGGCCCTTTCGGTGGTTCCATGATGTCAGGTGGAGGAATCATTATTTTGTGCGTAATAAGGAGGCATTTCCTTGCGTGCAGCCGTAGACCCAGCTGTCGGCCTCTCCACGTAAAGTCCACTTCAGATGCATGTCGGTCATTGACCACGTTGACCAGGCCGTGCCAAGAGCACCAGGGCGGTGGACGACGGTGAGGCCTAGGAAGGGAACGACACGGAGGCAGGGAAGACTCGGCAGTTGTTTCCCACGCGGAGGGGAGTACGACTGTACGAGGGTTTACTGGTTCGTCTGCCGTCGCCGGAGAATAACAGCAGGTGTGGGTGAGTAGAGGGATGGCTAGGCCAGCGATGGGAGTACGGTGGGGCGATGAGGCATGCGCAGCAGCAGAGCCGGCCGCGGGAAGGAGGGGGCAGACAGTCCCGCCGGCGCCTGATTGAGCGGCTGGAGCAGGAAGAGCAGAGATTGAAGAAGCACGACAGCCGTTGGATGGCCATCCAACAGTAACTGCTTGTGTGTCAACCTTTTTTAGGAAAGCCTCAAATCTATGGAAAACAGCATACAACCCATCTACCATTATTTCTAATAATTTACAGCCCATTTTCTATTTATTAAGGTTTTTTTGGAGCCCATATTCTTTTTGTTAATACAGCCCATATTGTGGCCATGGTTAAAAAATTATATGAAATTTTGCATATTTTGGTGCGGTCCGAACTGTTTTTAATCCCAAAATTTCGACTCACATTCAAACTGATTTTGAAAATAAATGTATATCAATATGAAATCCAACAAATTTCGACTCAAATTTTGTAATTTCAAATCTCGAAATGAAAAAAAGATATTTGATACTAATTGCCGGTTTGATGTGTTTAAAAAATGTACAACCCATTTCTCATTACTGATGGGCCATTTTCTCGGCCAGCCGAATGAAAGCTGTCCTCGTCTTGAAAGATTTGCAACCCAATAGGCCTGACAAAGCGACTTACTTGGCTGTGGCCGTGGACCCAGCTGTCAGCCTCTCCACGTACACTACTCTTCCGATGGAATGTCGTTAACCACCTTGACCACGCCGTGCCAAGGGCACCAAGGCGGTGGACAACGGCGAGGCCTCGGAAGGGGACGACGCGGAGCCGGGGAAGAAGCGGAAGTGGATGCCCACGCGGAGAGGAGTATGAGGGTTCACTGGTTCGGCTGCGGTGTGAGGCTGCCGTGGCCGCAAAATAACAGGGGGAGTGGGTGAGTGGAGGGATGGCTTGGCCAGTGGTGGGAGTAGTATGGGGACGGTGAGGCCTCCGCGGCAGCACAGCCGGCCACGGGAGGAAGGAGCATGCGGCACGACCGGCGCTGCTTTGGGCAGCTGGGGCAAGAAGACCAGAGGTTGAAGAAGCACTACGGCCGTTGGATGGACATCGTTGACCATGCCGCGCCGAGAGCACCAGGGCGGTGGACGATGGTGAGGCCTACGAAGGGAACGACACGGAGCCGGGGAAGATACGGCAGTGGCTGCCCACGCGGTGGAGAGTACGAGGGTTGACTGGTTCGGCTGCCGTCGCCGGAAAATAACAGGAGGTGTGGGTGAGTAGAGGGATAGACAGGCCAGGGATGCGAGTATGATGGGGACGGGAGGCGGGAGCAGGCGGTTCCGACGGCGCTGGTTTGGGCAGCTGGTGCAGGAGGATCAGAGATTGAAGAAGCACGATTGCCGTTAGATTGACATCTAACGGTCTGACCTTGTGTACGCATGTACTTAGTAGGCCCACAAGCCAGCCTCCAAATCTGTGGCAGACAACATAAATCCTATTTGCTATTTTTTATAATTTGTAGCCCATTTTCTAATTCTTAAGTAATTTATTACAGCCCATTTTCTGCCCTGGACCACGGTCAAAAAGTCCAACCTTATTTTGCACATTTCGGTGGAATCCGAACTGTTGTAATCCCTAAATGATAAACATTTTTTAAAGAAATTATTGATTTGCCAAAAAAATCATTTTGTTTTTGTAAGCAAATAAGATGTGGGACAAATTTAGTTGGTTTAAGGGAAAACCAATGGTAAAAAATTAGCGCTGGGTGGGAAAAAACAACAAAAATAAGGATGTAAATATGAAAAGGGAATTTTATGTGTTTTCAATATAATGATACGTGTATATGAACTAGTAAAACTATAGGTAGAGCTTAGAAAATGGATGTAGGACATGCGTTTCAAGAGGAGAATAGAACTGGGCTGTGTGTTTGATTCAGTAAAAAAAACTACCTGCGGATGTTGTAAGACAAAATATAACTAACGCTGGCAGGCCAGAGGCCAGTAGATACCTTCTGGATCTTTGTGCCCCATTATCCTCATGGGGTGGGCCTGTTAAAAACAAAACAACCCTGGGCAATCTACAGCCCAATGGAAACTTGCTCGACCAGAAAAAACAATATACGTGCTCAATAAACGAGAGAATTCTGCAAGTACAAACTGATAAATGGGATGCAGCACAGATATTGTTTTCTTATCGTGATAATAAGTGCATGCACTTGTTTCGAAAAAATTGGAGAACTGGGAATTCGAACGGCAGGTGCTTATGCTACCCATCAAATAAAAATCAGGTGCCTGAAAATTCGTTCCGAAACAAATGATTCAGCTTTATATCCACGTCGACCCTCGGCATGATGGTTGGAAGCAAATGCAAGTTCATACCAAAAGATCGTTAACAACAATACCAACTTGCGGACGACAAGGTAGTACAACTATCAATACCAAACTAACTTATAATCTTTTTACTCCTGGTCCTAGTGTTCGTCTAGTAGAAAATCTTGGAGAGGACCATCTCCCGCTCCTTCTCTTGTTCCAGGTCCCCGAGGTGGTACTGGTGCATCACCCAGTTGGTCCTCTGCTGGTCGAAGTTCTTGTTTGTGTGCAGCACCAGAACCTTTTTTGCTGCCCGTCTGCCGGCCGTTGACCATCACCGGCAAGGTATTGCCGGTCTTGTGCCACATCGCGTACATGCCGCACTCCAACTGTATCTTGCGACGCGTCCACGTGCCCCTTTTGAATGCCCTGGAATTGTGCTGGAAGAAATGCTTCCTTAGGCCACTCAGTGTGATACCTACAGTATTGTGGAATACAAGTTTTAGTGTACCTAGTTGGCATTTTCATAACATCTTTGGCATGTTGCAGTCACTTGTTTCACTTTTTATTAACTGTCAATTTGTAATTGCTTCACCAGGTCTGCGTCTAAAAAGAAAAATGGATCTATAAACAAAGGAATATGTTTGTGCAAGTAGACGGCTGATCGGTGTCTTACCTGGAAGTTTCTTAGGTTGGGTGTAACATATGCCATGCTCGCTATCGATGGTTGGTATGAACAAATCGATGAGAGACTGAAATATCGCGCTGTCAGCACTCACTTTGGCCTCAAGGTGCTCGATCAGCTCCTGATCCATGGGATCGAACTTTACGCCAGCCGGCAGCACCGGCCAATCCTTCTTCGACTTGCATCGGTAATTCCAGTTATATGGTACTCAATGTATGATCAATCGACTGTTTTAAGTGAATGATGAAAGATTTCGACAGATAAGTGGTACTCCAAATCTGAAGTCCAGAATACCCGAACACGCCGCCGGGATTCTTGTGTCACCTCACGTGCAACGTGTTGTCACGTCAATTCAATGTGTGGACATGATGAATAATTTGACCGACGTATACTAGTACTGCTACTGTACTACTTAATAGTCGTATTTAGTGTCACAATTTATACATAGGTTTAACTAACAAGTACGCACTTGAAGCCTAACTGATATATATGGCTTCTGCACAGCATCTCCATCATCATTATCAGTACATCCTATGCAGGTGAGTTAGGATGAACTTGATCCCAGGAAGGTATCTATCCTTCAAACCAGAGGAGTGCTTCAAACTAACAACAGTACATAATATCCAACAAAAGAGGGTCGTGCTACAGCAGCAGAATACATGGCTCGGTCTAGATATCAGCACGAATCAAGTTGTGCATATTTGCTGTTGGGATGAACCACATTGCCGCATGTCGGGTTTGCAAAAGCCATCCATCGCATGGAAGCTTGATGCCTTTCACACACTAAAGATTATCTGGCAACAAGCTGTGTCGTCGAATCTCTGGATATGGTGATTCATGAAACCCATGGTATGATGTGTAAACACAGCCCCCCCTCGCGAATGGAAGTTGCATAGCACAGTAATCATCGTCCGTGATATGATCGATGATTGGTTGGATGATCGAATAATTGAGCCCGAGGAACAAGGAGTGGTTGCCGAGGCTGTAAACCCACCTCCAGTTGAATACGCCTACCCCAACGGAGCTGGGATCTTTCTCGAACACAAAGCAGCCATAGCCATCAATGTCACGAACACCCCACGCATTGTACTGCATGTGGTTTGATGTAATGGTTTGGTCAATTTGGTACATGCGAATGAGCATCAAATGACCGCTGTCAGCTGAACGAGCGATAAACCACCACCCATCGGCTGGTATGATTATAGGTCCTGGAATCATGAAGGCCAGCGCATTTGCGTCTGCTGCAACAATTCAAATTGGAGACCAAAAGGACAAAAATAAACAATCATGTTCAGAGTATGTGTGGAATTAAGATTATTATAAAAGTGACACATATCATAGACAGAGAATTGCAATGCCGTGGTCATAATCATACCCCAAGTTTAAAAAATAAGCCAATGGCTTTCATATTCTAGCAATATGTCATGGTTCAAACATCATGTAACAATGAGAGGAAAACACCTATGACAGCGCCTACTCATATTCTACCATAGCACTTACTACTACTGTTCTCATATCAACTCTAAGCAATAACATGCGTTGTTATAAAAATCTTGTAAACAAGAGTAACATATAGCAATCATGATGTTATGCTCATAATATGTATTCTAACAATCATTAGATGCCAATTGTTCTCATATCAACTCTAACAATAACAAGTGTGGTCATAAAAATCTAGGAAATGAGAGGAACATATAGCAATGATGTGGTTATAGACATGCCATGCATTCTAAATTTGTAACAAATGAACAGGCAGTCGTATTCATAAGGTAAAGATGAGATGAGATAGAACAATTACACGATGATAGATTCCACCAGTATAGGTAGCCAATTTGTGCGTCGACCGCGTAAACGATGCCATCGTGCACTATAGCATCAGACAGAAATGTTTCCTCAACAGGATTGATGATGAGCCATAACCATGTATGGCGACCTTATTCTAGATAGACTAATCCCTTATTGAACAAGGCAATGAGCTTGTAATCCATGTAGTCTTCTGATCGTGTGGGAACTTCGCAGATTACAACTTTCTGCAAACAAAGGTCGAGCCAAAAGCTTGACGCGTCTCATGTGTAGTAGGCAGGAGTGTCCGGCGGGCCGCGAGGCTCAATGGCGGCGGTATCCAAAGATGGAAGGGTGATCTCTCACTGGGTGTAGATATCCATGAGATGCCATGGACTACCAGATTGGTGGATGAGGACGATCCAGTTGGCCTTCATGCCCGCTCAATAGTGGCCGCGCATGAAGGGCAGGTGGACGGGTAGTGGTAGCATGTCGAGGAGCACCACGGCAACCTCCGTAGGATCGTCAAGTCGGTGTCTGGGCCACCTGCGAGGATCGGGCATCAGCAAGCAGGGTGTCTTGAAAAGAGCCGACCGGTTGCAGAAGAGTAGATGGTACAAAGACACCGAGCATGCGGCCAGACGGACGGTGCTGAGTACGTCCATACGACTACAGATCTGCTCCAAGAGAACATCAGGGAGGGAATTCCAATCGCGGCTCTGCGTGTCAGTCAGTTCTGCCATTGGGGTTTTCGGTGCCTGCGAGCCAGCGGGGAAGTGGATTCGGGCGGGCGAGCGAAGAAGCTTCTCCTCGTGTGGCCGAGCAGTGAGCGGGGGGATATGGTACGCGCGAGCTACCAAGGAAGATGGGGCGGGAGGGCGAGCAGTGAGCGGGGGTAAATGGTGTGTGGCCAACGATGGGGAAGAGAGGAGGAAGAATAAGAGAGGAGGAAGAAGAGTGGAAGATGGGGAAGAAAGTGCATTCAATCTCAATTCTACTAGTACTACTACCAGGATATACCGTCCTTCGGAGTGTAAATAGTTACACCGATGACATGTGGGTCTACCACAACAGGGCCCATATGTCAGTTAATGGAGGACAGAGGTGCGTAGGCGTATTTGCGGAAGCATGCTCTACTGGCAAACATGATGGTAGTACTCGGTAAGGCTGATTTAGTAACACCAACACGCTGGTTCAGCTTATTAATTACGTGTCCCATCTGCTGCAGCGTGAATTGTCACTTCACTGTGAAGACTAGTTGAATAGTTCTCTCTGAACGAGATGGGGAATAAATGGATCGCGAGGACTTCCTTTCTACAGTATCCCTATGCCTCTACGCTCACTTCACTCATTTTGCTCCGTACCTAGTCACTTGTTGAAATCTGTAGAAAGACAAATACTCCGTATTTGAGAACAGAGGGAGGCTTTTACTCCGTACTACTCCTTCCGTTCCAAAATAGATGACTCAACTTTGTACTATATTTGGGAACAGAGGGAGTATCACCATATGGAGGGAACAGAGGAAGCTTGAAATATAAACATGTCAATGGGAGGGAGTAAGCCCCATGCATGCATGCATGCAACATGCAACACTCACACGTACACATGGACGCACGCAACACTCACACACCCATGCGGCACACAGCACACGACACAACACACACGCTCACACTCAAGTGCTCAACCTACTCCCTACGTCCGTGAAAGACTGTACATTTAGAGGTTTACACATTGACCAGGGCATAATGAATTCCCAAAAGTAGCAGACTTACGTGTCCATGCGACCATTGAGATAAGAAGATTAAATGAAGGCCGTTGCATGCTGTAATTAAGGATAGACATGTAGCCTATACCTACAACACAAGTTGGTGCATTAGTCAATCAATATCGATTTAGTAGATTAAAGGCTAAATGCATTGGAAGTGTAGATGTACATCATGTAGTACACTCTTTGTTGGAAGACCGACGGAGGACACGTGCATGCACTCACCTACACAGCCAGGGCGGTTCGCGCGCAAGGGTTGGACTCGTGTCGCGCCTGCGTAAAGTTTTGTTCAACTGATTTCTTTGCTCTGCCAACTGACAGGTGGGTCCCAGAAACTAGGTGACAATTTAACCAGTCAACAAAGTGCCACATCGACTATGTGGCCAGTCAGTAGGGTGCAATACGGTGCTCTACGATGAGCTAGTGATCGCATAATCGCCGCAAAACTATATATAGTGACCGTAAAGAGCGTACCGTTACATACGTTGACCGCCAGTGTATTTTTCTCGTTTCAAATTAAGCCATATTAATCGGAAAGGACGCAGTATGGACTACTACTACTAGTACTAGTACTGCTTTGATGTGTCTCGTCAACTCGCCGAATGAGGAGAAGCTTGCTTACTACGCCTCTCCCTCGCCCACGCGCGCGGTGGTTCGCAGGACGAGGAGAGGGTTTTGACTACAGTGCCCTCTCCCTCTCCCTCGCCCACGCCCATGTGCGCGGTGGATCGCAGGACGAGGAGAGGGTTTTGACTACAGTGCCCTCTCCCTCTCCCTCTCCCTCGCCCTAGCCCTCGCAGTGGACGTGCAGCAGTTCAATCGGTGTCAGATTGCCAGAAGCATATTGTACTATAGTATCATCATTGTTGGACCTTCCGAAGAGGCGAAGAGCCAAGTGCAAGGTTCACGCGAGTACGAACTGTTGAACCTCCCGAAGAGGCAAAGAGCCAAGCGCAAGGTTTTATAGTTGTCATCCTAGTAGGAGTGTATTAGTACAACTATAGCGAACGATGCTACTGTATGATGCCGCCACGTCACGTATATCCAAAGCTGTGCCACCTTTGTTTCTCAAAGAGCGTGTTGGAGCCCGTGCAACAACCACACAAGTTGCACGTAGACATAACACATTTACTAGTAATAAACTCTAAAGGACAAATGCAAGTATGCCACACAAGTTCATCTCCAACTCATGTGATAAATTTGTTCACGACTAGTCTACATATATTCACAGCGCTACCGTTCACAATTACCGTACTCCACTTACACGTTATAGATGGGCTACATGTCGTCCTCCAGGTTCCAGTCCCAGGTGTTCTTCATGGATGGCACGATCCATAGCGGTGGGCAACGGGAATCATTGTCGCAGCTTTCTAGTCCGGTTCCACACGATGGAGACTCATCCAAGCTGATCGGCATAAATTAGGGATAGCGTGTCCCAGCATGTCGTTCATCCGGCGGTGCACACTGAAGACACAACCATGCTTCATGAACGGCAGGCCTTCCATGTCATGCACGGAAGGTGGCATCCGCTTCACAATGGGGCAGCTGTCCCCGATGAAAAGCGAGTACCCTCCAAGAATGTTCCTCGGCACCCACGTAGCATTACGGGGGTCGAACTCGGCGCCGTTCATCTGGTACACGCGGCATCCCAGATCTGGACACATGGTGACGAACATAGTCAAGGTCCATGCATAATAATGTTGTGCTCAAATGTGGCGGTTAGTAATATTGTGCAGCAAATAGTACTACTCCGGTATAGAGGAAGTAAAATAACCAGCTTATTATATATAGCCACTCTTGGCTACATGGATGAGATAGTAAGACATGGAAAAACAATAATGGTGGTAGCTAGTGGGTTCAAGTCTTCAAGGGCCTAGCTAGCTATACGCGTCCTCCAAGGAAAAAAGTACTCCTACTAGTACTACAAAATATACTACTAGTACAACAATGAAAGAGAAGGCGAGAGGGTTAAAAAATGGAATACCTGGGTAGATGGTGACGGTCCGATCGTGGTAGATTATGTGACCATGTTGCACATCAGTGGTACCATGGGTAACGACTGCTAAGATAGTTGATCCCAATATGCCAAAGTCAACTACAAGGTTCCAGGTTAGACCGAATCGTGGATGCAAATGCTCATCCAGTATCGGCGATCTTATTTTGATCGGGGGATGACTGGTCCCTGCAAAATAATGGAATACCGTTAGGGATGCAAATGATGGTTTGTGCATTCCGTTTGTAATCTCCCGTACCGTAGGATGTCAACCAAATGAAACAAATCCCCTGGCTTGTCACCGCAAAGATGCGGCCTAGATGGCGCACGGCGTCTTCGAACATGTAGGGGTACAAATCTGCCGCCGCCAACATGCGCCAGCCTCTGCCGTTACTGCCTCCTGCATTGATGGCAATCCTTATGTCGAACACCGTGATGAGATAGTAATCATCATAGCCGCGTCGCTTTGTCGGCGGGTCCGCAATTGCTATCTTCTTCAATCTCATGTAGGCATCATCATACGTATTCTTGCCCAGCCAGTCTGGAAGGCCGATCCCAATGGTGGAGAACGGGTCTACCAGAACAGCCGCACTGCTGTGGATGTTGTGCAAAATCATGGTGGTATCCGGCCAGAGGTATGCAAGCCAATCTTCGTTGGCACTAACCCAGACCTATATATAAGGCAGTGGGCAGCGGAGAAATTACGGGATGGCAATGGAATAAGTAAGTACTACATGATCAAACTCCATTACTGACCTGCTCATCGGACAAAATCCGACTACCTCTCAACGTCGTCAACTCTAGCGGAGTCAATGTGCAACCATGGCCAAGGAGCGGTGGACTGTTCGAAGAATTGTCCCCTAGAAGAACCTTCTCCTCGAGGGCGCATGGAAGACCAACAAGCATGGCCTTTTCCCAAGCATGTTTAAGCAGCGTCTTGAAAAAAATTGGTGCAGGAAGCACCGAGTCTTGCGGCGGTGAGGACGTCAGAGCGGCGTGCGATTTCTACCAGAGAATCGTCGTCCAAGGTCTCCCAGCCCCAACGAGGAGGAGAACCGCCTGGCGAATCCATGGGAGCAGCGACGAACTGCCTTCTCTTCAAGGGGAGGGGAACTGGCGCGGAGGAGATAAGAGCATAGTAACCGCAGGGCCTCGTCCCTTCCAACTGTAGATCGTTCCTCAGCGAAGGGGTGAGGCTATTATTTACTACTCTAAATAATAGCACTAGTAAGAAATTTTTGGCACTAGGTAGTAGTTTTTGGTACCATGGAGTACTAGTACTAGCATTATGGAACGTTATGGGGTTGCATTATACTGTAAATAATAGCACTAGTAAGAAATTTTTGGCACTAGGTAGTAGTTTTTGGCGTGGATTAAGAAATTTTGGGTATGTTTTTGCCATTTTTTGTACACGCTAACTAGTGTCAAAAAACGTCCTACATTATGTGACGGAGGAGTACGTACTCGTACTGTAGCAGTACTAGTACTACTTTTCTCAACTACTCCTAAAAAAGGCACCCAATTAATGCTCTTGTTTTTCTCAAAAAAGTATGTTTACCAATGCATTAATTACAATGCATGCATGCATAAATTACATTCATTGGTCAATTTTCTCTTAATACTTGCATGCAATGATTTAATGCACCTTGGAATCTAAACATGTGATGGGAAACAACCAAATTGAGCCTTATAAAATGGAAAAACTAAAATTTTGAGATGAGCCTGATGACCCACAAGTATATGGCATCTATTGTAGTCCTTTCGATAAGTAAGAGTGTCGAACCCAACGAGGAGCAGCAGGAAATGATAAGCGGTTTTCAGCCAGGTATTCTCTGCAAGTACTGAAATAAGTGGTAAAAGATAGTTTTGTGACAAGATAAATTGTAACGAGCAACAAGTAACAAAAGTAAATAAGGTGCAGCAAGGTGGCCCAATCCTTTTTGTAGCAAAGGACAAGCCGGAACAAACTCTTATAATAGGAAAAGCGCTCCCGAGGACACATGGGAATATCGTCAAGCTAGTTTTCATCACGTTCATATGATTCGCGTTCGGTACTTTGATAATTTGATATGTGGGTGGACCGGTGCTTGGGTGATGTTCTTACTTGAACAAGCATCCCACTTATGATTAACCTCTATTGCAAGCATCCGCAACTACAACAAAAGTATTAAGGTAAACCTAACCATAGCATGAAACATATGGATCCAAATCAGCCCCTTACGAAGCAAAGCATAAACTAGGGTTTAAGCTTCTGTCACTCTAGCAACCCATCATCTACTTATTACTTCCCAATGCCTTCCTCTAGGCCCAAATAATGTTTAAGTGTTATGTAGTCGACGTTCACATAACACCACTAGAGGCTAGACAACATACATCTTATCAAAATATCAAACGAATACCCAATTCACATGACTACTAATAGCAAGACTTCTCCCTTGTCCTCAGGAACAAACGTAATTACTCACAAAGCATATTCATGTTCATAATCAGAGGGGTAATAATATGCATAAAGGATCTGAACATATGATCTTCCACCAAATAAACCAACTAGCATCAACTACAAGGAGTAATCAACACTACTAGCAACCTACTAGCACCAATCTCGGACTTTGGGACAAGAATTGGATACAAGAGATGAACTAGGGTTTGGAGATGAGATGGTGCTGGTGAAGATGTTGATCGAGATTGCCCTCTCCCGATGAGAGGAGCATTGGTGATGACGATGCTGATGATTTCCCCCTCCCGGAGGGAAGTATCCCCGGCAGAACAGCTCTGCCGGAGCTCTAGATTGGTTCCACCAAGGTTCCGCCTCGTGGCGGCGGAGTCTCGTCCCGAAAAGTTCCTTCTTGTTTTTTTCTCATCGAAAGACTTCATATAGCAGAAGATGGATGTCGGAGACCCACCAAGGGGCCCATGAGGTAGGGGGGCGCGTCCTAGGAGGGGGGCGCGCCCCCCACCCTCGTGAGCAGGGTGTGGGCCCCCTGGACTTCATCTTTGGCGAGGATTTTTCTTTATTTATTTTAAGATATTCCGTGGAGTTTCAAGACTTTTGGAGTTGAGCAGAATAGGTCTCTAATATTTGCTCCTTTTCTAGCCCAGAATTCCAGCTGCCGGCATTCTCCCTTCTTATGTAAACCTTGTAAAATAAGAGAGAATAGACATAAGTATTATGACATAATGTGAAATAACAGCCCATAATGCAATAAATATCGATATAAAAGCATGATGCAAAATGGACGTATGAACTCCCCCAAGCTTAGACCTCGCTTGTCCTCAAGCGAAAAGCCGATAACAATAAATATGTCCTCATGTTTAGAGGTAGAGGCGTCGATAAAATTAAAATACGGACATGAAGGCATCATGATTACTCTCATAACAGCAACATATATAGATTTTGTCATATGATTACTTATGTTCAAGCGATGATCCTTTCACAATACAAAAGTATGAATCATAAACCTTATTGGGCTCCAACAAACTATAATCTCAGTCATCGAAACAATTGCAATTTATCATAACATCGGAAAGAGTCTATGTCAGAGCTTAAAAGCAAGTCCACATACTCAACTATCATCTAGTCCTTCATAATTGCTAACACTCACGCGATACTTGTGGTTACGGAGTTTTAATCGGACACAGAGAAAGATAGGGGCTTATAGTTTTGCCCCACAACCTTTTACCTCAAGGGTAATGTCAACAATAATGGTTCATCCTCCCCTACATCCAATTAGATATATATATATCGTGTTCTTTCCAACATGCTAAGCTTGCCAAAGGATAAAATGAAAAAGAAAAGGTGAAGATCACCATGACTCTTGCAAAAGGCAGAAGATAATAATAAAAGATAGGCCCTTCGCAGAGGGAAGCAGAGGTTGCCATGCACTTTTATGGTTGGATGCACAAAATCTCAATGCGAAAGAACGTCACGTTATATTGCCCCTTGTGATGTGAACCTTTATTATGCAGTCCGTCGCTTTTATTACTTCCACATCACAAGATCGTATAAAGCTTATTTCTCCCTCGCCAATCAATCATACGTATTTAGAGCAATTTTTATTGCTTTGCACCGATGACAACTTACTTGAAGGATCTTACTCAATTCATAGGTAGATATGGTGGACTCTCATGGCAAAACTGGTTTAAGGGTATTTGGAAGCACAAGTAGTATCTCTACTTAGTGCTGAGAATTTGGCTAGCATGAGGGGGAAAGGCAAGCTCAACAAGTCAGAGGATCCATGACAACATACTTTATCTCCAATATAAGAAAGACATAACTCATTACGTTGTCTTCCTTGCCCAACATCAACTCTTTAGCATGTCATATTTTAATGAGTGCTTCCAATCATAAAAGATGTCAATGATAATATATTTATATGTGAAAACCTCTCTTTCCTTATTACTTCCTATTAATTGCAACAATGACCAAAGCTATGTCTGCCAACTCCCAACAACTTTTAATCCTCATAATCTTTCTATGTGAAGTCATTACTCTTAATAAGATCAACATGAACTTTTTGTTTCTTTTTATTCTTTTTCTCTTTTCTTTTATTCACCCAAGATCATGGAAAAATAATCAGGCCCTTGACTCAACACTAATATTTATTATATATAGCTCATGGACTCGATTAGTAAGAGAGATCATAAAGCAAAACTCAAAACTAGATCATGCCATAAACTTTATTTTACTAGATCAAGATACTACTAATAGGATCGAACTAAGAAAAATGGTAAAGATAGGAGTTGTGATTGTGATACGATACCGGGGCACCTCCCCAAGCTTGGCAATTGCCAAGGGGAGTGCCCATACCCATGTGATTATGTCTCCTTTGTCGGTGAATAAGGTGGGGGTGTTGTCAATGATGCAAGCTTGGACTTCTCCCTTAATTTGCGCTTGAGGACAGCATTTTGATCCCTCAAATCATCAATCTCCCACTCTAGGCTTAATATCTTTTTGCATAGGTCTTGCTTATTTTCATGCAAGAGACGAAACGGAATAAACTCGAACTTGGGTTTCTTTACCCTATCAGGGAGACTTGACTTTTTGAACTCCACGTGCATGTCCCCAGGTTGAGGTAATGGGGCTTCATCCTCATCTGAGCTCGTCTCCTCCTTCCCCTTGGGTTCATAGTCCTCTTCTTCCTCCGTGGTCCAACCATCGTGTTCCACATCTCCATAGACCTTGGGATTTGCTAAGTAATCATCCACATAGCTTTCTCCTTCCGAATCCTGGGAAGACATGTTGATCTAATCTGCAACGGGACAGCTCGAAACGAAAACAGAGGAGATTTGCGTGATACGGGAGTCAAAACCTTCGAGAGAATACATAATGAATTTTTACCGACCAAAATATGTATCGTGCAAGAAAACGAAGTTCGGAAGGCACACGAGGTGCTCATGAGGTAGGGGGCGCGCCCAGAGGGGTAGGGCGCGCCCACCACCCTCGTGGGGCCCTCGTGTCTTTCCCGGACTGGTACTTATTTTTCTATTTTTCTAAAAGTTCCAAAATGGAGAAATATTGCTTTAAAAATTGTTTTGGAGTCGGTTTACTTACCGTACCACATACCTATTCCTTTTCGGAGTCTGAAACGCTCTGGAAAGTGTCTCTTATGTATTCCTCCGGGGTTACGGTTTCAATAATATTGGTTTCAACATTTATGGGATTACGTGAGATATAATATTTGATTCTTTGACCATTTACCACCTTCGTATTTGTGCCTTCGAAGTTGTTGATTTTTATTGCACCGGAACGATAGACCTCCTCGATAACATAGGGGCCTTCCCATTTAGAGAGAAGTTTTCCTGCAAAAAATCTTATACGAGAGTTGTATAGCAATACATAATCACCTACATTAAACTCACGCTTTTGTATCCTTTTGTCATGCCATCTTTTAACTTTTTCTTTAAACAACTTGGCATTTTCATAAGCTTGGGTTCTCCATTCATCAAGTGAACTAATATCAAATAACCTCTTCTCACCGGCA
This sequence comes from Triticum urartu, assembly GCF_003073215.2. NCBI lineage: Eukaryota > Viridiplantae > Streptophyta > Magnoliopsida > Poales > Poaceae > Triticum > Triticum urartu. Next base: position 590,066,814 of record NC_053024.1, on the reverse strand, counting down.
AGTTTGAAATCATAGTTGAGCTCTTTAATAGCCCAATATGCCTTATGTTCTAGTTCAAGAGGTAAGTGACATGCTTTTCCATATACCATTTTATATGGAGACATACCCATAGGATTTTCATATGCAGTTCTATAAGCCCATAATGCATCATCAAGTTTCTTGGACCAATTCTTTCTAGACCTATTAATGGTCTTTTGCAAAATTAATTTGAGCTCTCTATTGCTCAATTCTACTTGACCACTAGACTGTGGGTGATAAGGAGATGCAATTCTATGATTAACATCATATTTAGCAAGCATTTTATGGAAAGCACCATGAATAAAATGTGAACCACCATCAGTCATTAAATATCTAGGAACTCCAAACCTCGGAAAAATGACTTCCTTAAGCATTTTAATAGAATGTGTTATGATCAGCACTACTAGTTGGAATAGCTTCTACCCACTTAGTAATGTAATCAACAGCAACTAGAATATGTGTGTTTCCATTAGAGGCAGGAAAAGGTCCCATATAATCAAAGCCCCAGACATCAAACGGTTCAATAACAAGAGAATAATTCATAGGCATTTCTTGACGTCTACTAATATTACCAATTCTTTGACATTCATCACAAGACAAGACAAACTTACGGGCATCCTTGAAAAGAGTAGGCCAATAAAAACCGGATTGCAATACCTTATGTGCAGTTCTGTCTCCAGCGTGGTGTCCTCCATAAGCTTCGGAGTGACACTTGCGTAGGATCTGTTCCTGTCCATGCTCAGTACACAGCGTCTAATAACACCATCTACTCCTTCTTTATAAAGATGTGGGTCATCACAAAAGTAATGTCGCAAATCATAGAAAAACTTTTTCTTTTGTTGGTATGTGAAGCTAGGTGGTATAAACTTAGCAACAATATAATTAGCATAATCAGCATACCAAGGAGTACTACAAGAAGTACTTATAACATTTAATTGTTCATTAGGAAAGCTATCATTAATAGGTAGTGGGTCATCAAGAACATTTTCTAACCTAGATAAGTTGTCTGCAACGGGGTTCTTAGCTCCTTTTCTATCAACGATATGCAAATAAAATTCTTGCAGCAAGAGAACCCATCTAATAAGTCTCGGTTTAGCATCTTTCTATTCCATAAGATATTTAATAGCAGCATGATCAGTGTGAATAGTTACTTTAGAATCAACAATATAGGGTCTGAACTTATCACAAGCAAATACAACTGCTAAAAGCTCTTTTTCAGTAGTAGCATAATTTCTTTGAGCATTGTCTAGAGTCTTACTAGCATAATGAATAACATTTAATTTCTTATCAACTCTTTGCCCTAGAATAGCACCTACAGCATAATGACTAGCATCACACATAATTTTGAAGGGTAAATTCCAATCAGGTGGCTGAACAACAGGTGCAGAGACTAATGCTTTCTTAAGTATTTCAAATGCTTCTACACAATCATCATCAAAGACAAATGGTATATCTTTTTGCAATAAATTAGTCAGAGGCCGAGAAATTTTTGAGAAGTCCTTAATGAACCTCCTATAAAATCCGGCGTGACCAAGGAAAATTCTTATACCTTTGATGTCCTTGGGACATGGCATCTTTTCAATAGCATCAACTTTGGCTTTATCAACTTCAATACCTCTTTCGGAAACTTTGTGCCCCAAAACAATACCTTCATTAACCATAAAGTGACACTTTTCCCAATTCAAGACAAGATTAGTTTCTTCACATCTCTGCAAAACTCGATCAAGATTGCTCAAGCAATCATCAAAAGAGGAACCATAGACGGAAAAATCGTCCATGAAAACCTCACAAATCTTTTCACAAAAGTCAGAGAATATATCCATCATGCATCTTTGAAAGGTAGCAGGTGCATTACATAAACCAAAAGGTATACGTCTATAAGAAAAAGTACCAAAAGGGCATGTAAAAGTAGTTTTTGATTGATCTTTAGCCGACACAGGTATTTCAGAGATACCAGAATAACCATCTAGAAAGCAGTAATGTGTATGTTTGCATAATCTTTCTAGCATTTGATCGATAAATGGTAAGGGGTAATGATCTTTCTTAGTAGCCTTATTTAATTTGCGGAAATCAATAACCATCCTATAACCTATAAAAATTCTTTGTGGGCTCAATTCATCCTTGTCATTAGGAACAACAGTAATACCTCCCTTCTTAGGGACACAATGGACAAGACTTACCCACTGACTATCAGCAACGGGATAAATTATACCTGCCTCCAGAAGCTTGAGTATTTCTTTTCTTACCACTTCTTTCATTTTAGGATTCAGACATCGTTGAGGATCACGAACTGGTTTGGCATCTTCTTCCAAATTTATTTTATGTTGACATAGAGTGGGACTAATGCCCTTAAGATCATCAAGAGTGCATCCAATAGCAGCACGATGCTTCTTCAGAGTTTTCAATAATCTTTCTTCTTCATGCTCTGAAAGGTTAGCACTAATAACAACAGGATATATCTTCTTTTCATCAAGATAAGCATATTTAAGATTATCAGGCAACGGTTTAAGCTCAAACACGGGATCACCCTTGGGTGGAGGAGGATCCCCTAAAATTTCAACAGGTAAATTGTGTTGCAGAATAGGTTCCTGTTTAAAGAATACTTCATCTATTTCCCTTCTTTCATTCATGAACATATCATTTTCACGGTCTAGCAAATAGTGTTCTAAAGGATCACTAGGAGGTACGGCAATAGAAGCAAGACCAATAATATCATCCTTACTAGGCAATTCTTCCTCACGATGTTGTTTACTAAATTTAGAGAAATTAAACTCATGAACCATATCATCCAAGCCACATTCTTTTCGCAATCTATCTTAGCATTAATAGTGTTCAAGAAGGGTCTACCAAATATAATGGGACAAAAGTTATGTTGCGGAGAACCGAGAACAAGAAAATCAGCAGGATATTTGGTTTTCCCACACTAGACTTCAACATATCTAACAATTCCCACTGGTGAAATAGTATCTCTATTAGCAAGTTTAATTGTGACATCAATTTCTTCTAACTCATCAGGTGCAATTTCATGCTTGATTTCTTTATACAAGTCATAAGGTGTAACACTAGCACTAGCACCCATATCACATAAGCCATGATAACAATGATCTCCTATTTTAACAGAAATAACAGGCACGCCTACCACAGGTCTATGTTTATCTTTATCACAAGGCTTAGCAATTCTAGCAGTTTCACCATTGAACTGAATAACATGCCCATCAATATTATCAGACAAGAGATCTTTAACAATAGCAATATTAGGTTCTACTTTAACTTGCTCAGGGGGTACATAAGTTCTGATATTGCTTTTATGAACAATAGTTGAAGCTTTAGCATGATCCTTTACTCTAACAGGGAAAGGTGGTTTCTCAACATAAGAAGTGGGAACAATAGGATCATTATAAGTGACAGTCTTTTCTTCAACTTTAATAGGTGCAGCTACTTTTACTTCTATGGGAGGATGATATTTAAACCACTTCTCCTTAGGGAGATCAACATAAGTAGCAAAAGATTAACAGAAAGAAGCTACTATCTCAGAGTCAAGTCCATATTTAGTGCTAAACTTATGGAAAATATCGGTATCCATAAAAGATTTAACACAATCAAACTTAGGTGCCATACCTGACTCCTTACCTTCGTCGAGGTCCCAATCTTCACAGTTGCGTTTAATTCTATCCAATAAATTCCATCTGAATTCAATAGTCTTCATCATAAAAGAGCCAGCACAAGAAGTATTGAGCATGGTGCGATTGTTTTCAGAAAGCCGAGCATAAAAACTTTGCGTAATTATTTCTCTCGAGAGCTCATGATTGGGGCATGAATATAACATTGATTTAAGCCTCCCCCAAGCTTGAGCGATGCTTTCTCCTTTGCGAGGCCAGAAATTATATATATAATTGCAATCACGATGAACAAGATGCATAGGGTAATACTTTTGATGAAATTCCAATTTCAATCTTTTATAGTCCCACGATCTCGTATCACATAGCCTATACCATATCAATGCGTCTTCCTTCAAGGATAAAGGGAAGACCTTCTTCTTAGCAACATCATCGGGTACACCTGCAAGCTTAAATAATCCACAAACTTCATCCACATATAATAAGTGCTCATCAGGATGCTTTGTTCCATCTCCTGTAAAAGGGTTAGCTAGCAGTCTTTCCATCATACCCGAAGGAAATTCAAAAGGAGTTTCATTTTCAATAGGTTCAGTAGGTTGGGGAGCTACTCTTTGCTCTATTGGACGGGGCGAAGATACCCCAAACAAGCCCCTCAGAGAATTACTTTCTATAGTAACAAATGACAGTAAATTTCAGTACACTATATAAATTTTTCCTTACCAAATTTCACCTACCAAAGGCGCTACACTCCCCGGCAACGGCGCCAGAAAAGAGTCTTGATGACCCACAAGTATAGGGGATCTATCGTAGTCCTTTCGATAAGTAAGAGTGTCGAACCCAACAAGGAGCAGAAGGAAATGATAAGCGGTTTTCAGCAAGGTATTCTCTGCAAGTACTGAAATAAGTGGTAACAGATAGTTTTGTGACAAGATAAATTGTAACAAGAAACAAGTAACAAAAGTAAATAAGGTGCAGCAAGGTGGCCCAATCCTTTTGTAGCAAAGGACAAGCCGGAACAAACTCTTATAATAGGAAAAGCGCTCCCGAGGACACATGGGAATATCGTCAAGCTAGTTTTCATCACGTTCATATGATTCACGTTCGGTACTTTGATAATTTGATATGTGGGTGGACTGGTGCTTGGGTGCTGTTCTTACTTGAACAAGCATCCCACTTATGATTAACCTCTATTGCAAGCATCCGCAACTACAACAAAAGTATTAAGATAAACCTAACCATAGCATGAAACATATGGATCCAAATCAGCCCCTTACGAAGCAACACATAAACTAGGGTTTAAGCTTCTGTCACTCTAGCAACCCATCATCTACTTATTACTTCCCAATGCCTTCCTCTAGGACCAAATAATGGTGAAGTGTTATGTAGTCGACGTTCACATAACACCACTAGAGGCTAGACAACATACATCTTATCAAAATATCAAACGAATACCAAATTCACATGACTACTAATAGCAAGACTTCTCCCTTGTCCTCAGGAACAAATGTAATTAGTCACAAAGCATATTCATGTTGATAATCAGAGGGGTAATAATATGCATAAAGGATCTGAACATATGATCTTCCACCAAATAAACCAACTAGCATCAACTACAAGGAGTAATCAACACTACTAGCAACCTACTAGCACCAATCCTGGACTTTGGGACATGAATTGGATACAAGAGATGAACTAGGGTTTGGAGATGAGATGGTGCTGGTGAAGATGTTGATGGAGATTGCCTTCTCCCGATGAGAGGAGCGTTGGTGATGACGATGGTGATGATTTCCCCCTCCCGGAGGGAAGTATCCCCGGCAGAACAGCTCTGCCGGAGCTCTAGATTGGTTCCGCCAAGGTTCCGCCTCGTGGCGGCGGAGTCTCGTCCTGAAAAGTTCCTTCTTGTTTTTTCTCATCGAAAGACTTCATATAGCAGAACATGGACGTCGGAGACCCACCAGGGGGCCCACGAGGTAGGGGGCACGCCCTATGTCATGGTTTTGTCACGGCAGATGTCCTAGAGAAAGGACTTAGTCGTGGAGCCATCGCGACGGGTTAGCTTGAAGGGGTTAAAGCGGACACAAGGACACAAGAGAGTTTATACTAGTTCAGCCCCTTCGATGAAGGTAAAAGCCTACGTCTAGTTGTGATGGAATTGATGGGTGTTTCGATGACTAGGGAGCAAACAAGCTTCGCCTATGTCTCGAGTTGTTGTCTGTTGTCCTTTGAACCGCCGCCGGGTCGTCCCCTTATATACATGGGTGACACCCGTCGGTTTATAGAGTCCCAACACCGCCTCATAGATGTGTCCGGTTTGGTCTCTACTTATTCCTAACTTGCAATACAAGTTACGTATTGACGCCGGTTTACGGCTACATGCTCTCAACCGATTATGGGTCTTGAGCCCTCATCTACCTTCATGGGCTTTAACATATTAACTACTGATGAAGTTAACCCGGCCCAGATAGGCCGGTTTATGCCCAGTAGTAATATCCCCAACACCCTAGGAGGGGGGCGCGCCCCCACCCTCGTGAGCAGGGTGTGGGCCCCCTGGACTTCATCTTTGGCGAGAATTTTTCTTTATTTATTTTAAGATATTCCGTGGAGTTTCAGGACTTTTGGAGTTGCGCAGAATAGGCCTCTAATATTTGCTCCTTTTCCAGCCCAGAATTCCAGCTGCCGGCATTCTCCCTTCTTATGTAAACCTTGTAAAATAAGAGAGAATAGCCATAAGTATTATGACATAACGTGAAATAACAGCCCATGATGCAATAAATATTGATATAAAAGCATGATGCAAAATGGACATATCAGAGCCCTATAAACCGGAAAGGAGGGAGTACTGTACTTCTAGTCTAGTCTTGTATAGTGCACCAGTTTTGAACTCTTGAATCTCAGGGCCAAGGAACTACAGTTGGAAGTGGAGGGTGCTACTGTTCTCTAGAACCATCACTGTACTATCAATGCAGGGGAAGTACACCTGCGTAGTGGCCTAGTGGGTACTCTCGGTGCTCTATTCAGCCGCTCCTCTCACGTAGCTGGCCTACTCAGCCGCTCCTCTCACGCACACACTAGCAGCCTGTTTATCAGCGACGGTTACTGCGGGGGAAGAACATTTGGGTTATTTGATACAGCGAGACTAGGCTTTTCGCTTCCATTTGTGGATGTGTAATGGATCTCATCAAACTTTGTTAGTAGTTCCTTCTTTATGAATGAGATGAAGCAAAGCTTTTGCCTCCGTTTCAAAAAAACACGTCAAGAGGAATTTCTTTTATAGTAGAGCCGATAATGGAGTGAAGTCCATGCATGCAACGCCACAAGCTACAGAGTAGTAGTAGAGCACTTTCCGTACAGAGCCATATTGCACAGTTCCCAATGCCCCGCCAGGCTTTTCCCGCTCCTCGGGCTTAATTGGGAGGCGCTAGTTTAAATATTCTAATAGCTGGAAGCTGCAAGCGAGGTGCGGCTAGGGCGAGCACGCGAGCCATGGGATGCTGGGAAGGAAAACCCGTTCACGTGGCCAAGCTATCGAGTGCACCCAGATTGTGGGGCCGCACGTCCGTTTGACTTCAAAACTCAAACTACCCGTGTAAAATATTGGATGTATCTAAGTGTAGTACTCCCTCCGTTCCGAATTACTTGTCGCAGGTATGGATGTATCTAGATGTATTTTAGTTCTAGATACATCCATTTCTGTGATGTATCTAGATAGTATACTAGTATTTTTTTTAAAGGCCACCATGCGTTCGGCCGGGATCGAACCCACAAAACGAGGTATACACTCCTACGACCACTAGTAGTACTCGTTGGAGTACAACGCAACCTAGAATCGCCTTTTGTCGCTAGTAGTACGTACATTGTTCCTTACAAGAAACCCCTAAGAGCATGGTTAATAGTATAGCCAGCTGCTGGCTATAAGCCAGTGCCATGTCATCTACAGCCCATCTTATAGCCAACATGTAGTAGTAGTTTATTTCTTATAGCCTGCTGACTCAGCTCTATTGTACTTGCTCTAATAAGAGGATAGAAGGTCAGATGCGGGTCCCTCGTGTCAACGGTCAAACAAAATGTGTTGGTTTAAGCTGCCTCGTCAGCACGGACATGTGGGCCAACCCTGTCATAAATGGGTTTAAACGAACCTAATCGGTAGGAGTACTAGGTAGTTTTTGGCGTGGATTAAGAAATTTTGGGTATGTTTTTGCTATTTTTTGTACAATAGATTCCTCCTAGGGCTGGTTGAAAGTGGTAGTTTTTTGTTAAATACTCTACATATTGTAAGTAGGAGTGAAAGTTAAGCTTTGGAAGCCAATAAGAAAGGCTAGTTATATAGTGCATATGTGTACATGATTGAAAGTAAATATCAACCATGAGTTACTAATATATTGATGGAAAACTCAAAACTATGGAATACTAGGAAAAGAAATGCATGGTTGGAAATACTAGCAATGTTCATGTCCGTTGCAACGAATCATAATTAGAATAATACTTATTCACAAACTTGGTACAAAACACTCTAATTTTGATATACATATGTCACTAGAGATATATTATGTTTCAATTAGAATATATTCCTTGGGCTGTTTTGGTGAGGTCAGGGAGGGATGTGGTTGGTTTTAAGATACTAATTATGGGTTTTTCTGCAAATTGGTAGACAAGTGCGATGTTGGTGAGAAAAGGCAACAACTTACCTCACAATCGTTAGATGTAGATCTAATGGTCAGAAACAACGGATGGCAGACACACCAGCATCACCAACTTAGTCTTGTGTAGGAGTACTAGAAAGATCTGTGCATTGCACGGAACATCAAGATGCATTTTTTTATAAAACACTTGTTGTGATTGACCCTTGCGGGAGTAATCCCATGTGTAAAAACTAATGATATCTCGAGAAATATGAGATAAGGTGAAGAGGAGTGGGGTGTGGTGGTGGTTGGTGGTCGGACTGAGCGGAGGCATGGGGATTGACGACGCCGGCAGCGGCCACCAGGCCAGTTTGTTCCAGAGGCTTCCTTTATTAATTGCTTAACAATGAGGTTTGTTGGAGATAAGGATGAACGAGGGAAGGCCTTGTCTGCAAATGTGGAGAGGGGTGCGGGTATCTTTTAGTTTAATTTCCATCCGTCAGATATAGATCAGATGGTCTATATTGCAAGATGGCACACGTACCATCATCACCAACTCGATTTTTTATAAGAGAAGAAATATAAGTATGGAGATACAAATGTATTATCGATACTTGCTTCCATAAACTAGCATCTACATTCTATTCAATGCCTCGGCATGTGGGGCCTTGGCACAATGACTTCTCGACTGTGTAAAACGAAGATTTTCCCGTCGCCGACAAGGAGGGGGTGACGGCGGCGCGCTTTTTGGCTTGCTCTAGTCCTAGTAGTCATACTAGGTGGTCTAAGCACGTCTAGATTTATTATTTTTCACGTCTCATGTTCGCCGTACTGCCACGACTGTTCATGAATAGATGGTAAGTTATTCACGGGGAAACCCTTGTTGAGCGTGTTTGCGAGAGAGAGAGAGAGAGAGAGAGTGCGTGTGATATGTTAGAGACTGAGGCAATGATAACAGATTCTTTGTGTCTATGTGTGTGGAGGATGGAGAGAGACATGTACATGGGGCTTTGTGTTGTGTAACATGGAGACACATATACATAATTAGAGAGTGACTGTGTGAGATACACATGCGGACATGAGGAGAGATGAGGATCTAGGTAAATCGGTGTTTGTGCGTGTCTGTGTGTGTTTGTGCACGCGTTTGTGTGTGAGAGGCAGAGAGTGTATGTGGAGTAGAGAGACCACTGATGATGTAAACCTAGTATAAGGGAAGGGGGAATGGTGTGACATGTGTAGTAGCGAGATAGCATGTGTGCGGGAGGGGGGAGCAGACTATTTGGAAGAGACATCGAGTGTGTGTGTGGGAGAGGGGTGTGAGAGCGAGAGAAAGAGAGAGCTAGCGACAGAGCGAGAGAGAGGAAGAGAGGGGGCGAGAGGGGTCGTTTGTGTCCATAAATGGCGTATAGATAGGGAGACAATGTTGATGTTGTCCGAAATTGGCCTATGAACGGAGACGCAAGGGAAGCAAGTCATCGTGTGTGTGTGAGAGCGACTTCATGAGAGATCTAGAATAGATGGTCTAGAGAACACTATGCGAAATCGAGAACGATTATACATTAGGGAGCTATGCAAAGAGTCACGACATATATGTATACAGGGAAAGAGCTGGGGCGGGTCCGCATGTGGGAGAGATAGAAAGAGGAGAGTGGTGCACAAGGAGACAAAGTGTGCTTGTTTGCAGTGGGGGTGGTGTGTGAGGTGAGTGCGCGAGAACCACATAACTAGGGAGATAGACGTTTGGGGGTGACATTTTGTGTGTATGGGAAATATACACTCTACATAGTGCGTGTGCTTGGGTAAGAGAGATAGAGGGAGACCTAGAGAGTGAGGGAAGAGATGTGTGCATGCCCGAGAGACAAAGTGATAGAGACCTATGTTGGGGTCCGGACATTACAAGAGAGAGGGGTGTTAATGTGCTCGTGTGTTGGTGTTTGGGGGAGAGAACGACTTCTGTGTGTGTGTGTGTGTGTGTGTGTGGTGGGGGGTTGACTTCAGATAAAGAGTGAGGTGTCTATATTTGAAGGACTTTAGCGTAATTGAGATATTGTGCACTCATGGTTGATCAATTTGTTTCACAGTTTGTACTATGAGATAATGATACTTTTGAACATGCGTGATATACCTTGATGTACCAGAATTACAAACCTAAGATTGGAATTTTGGAATTCGACTCCATCATTAGCTTTTGTAGTTCATTTAAACGAGGTACATTTTTAAGCCGGGATTTTGTGATTTCAAATTCATATATCAAACCTAGAGATATACACATACAGGCATGTTCAAACTTTATAATCATCCACTTTATTCATACACATACACATTTTTGCTTTTGTCATCATATTTAGGATAAACACATTTGGAATTTCATTTGAATTGGACCGTATGATGGTATTTGCTTGTAGTAGCTCAATGATCCATATTTGAATTGAATGTACAATCTAAGTTTCGAGTTGGAGACATTGATTTTCAAAACTTGCACATTTTTTTGCGTGCAAAACAAACAAATTTTCGGCCATGATATCATAGTCGGCCGTACAAGAGCAGAATACTTATAATTTTAGGCGCCAAAAGCATTCAAATTTCCCGCTCACATCGAAATATCACGCGCACGAAAGTTTAGCCCTGCGATATTCCTGTTTTACCCCTTCCACATGAACGGAAAAGGGCTGCTTTGGTAACTCCATTGTTTTCCCCTCTTTTCCCCCAACATTCTTCCCCAGAGCCCCTCCCCTTCCCCTCCCCGACCCCCCAACCACAGCAAGCCGCCGAATCTAGTCCTCCCCCGCAGCGGTGGACCTCACACCCGCCGGATCTACCTTCCGCACCTTGGAACCCCCAACTGCCAACTCACCACTTCACCGGAGCCGCTTCAGCGACTGGCTTGTCCACTGCTCCAGATCTCCTTGACCGCCATCATGGTCCACCGCACCAGATCTGCTTAACCGGTGCCCTCGTCCACCGCAGCGTAGGCCCTTCACTGACTCCCTTGTTCGCCGCTTCGCTACCCCTTCATACTAGCCCTCGTCCGCCGCAACATATCCGCCTCACCGAAAGCACTGTACAACACGCCCGCCGAAGCCTTCGTCCACTGCACCGGACCCGCTCCACGGACGCCATATTAAACTCCACCGGCCCTGCTTTACCGACGCGGTAGCCTCATAAGGTTATTTCGATTTGTACTCCTTCGGTTTTTCTCTTTATCGTGCAACTGTTCACTTACCACAGATTAGCTTTCTTGTATGGCGACAGGCGCCGCAACCATAGCACCGGAGCCGCTTCAGTGACAGCGACAGCCGGCCCAAACTCAACCGCAACATGAGCACCATCGACGATCCTTAGCTATCAAGTATGACAACGATACCCATACGCCGCCGAGAATCAGGTACTATTATCCAACGGCCGGCGCCTATGTTCACTTTCCTAGCAGAAGCAGCGCACCTTTGAATTTCTTCAGGGCATCATTCAGTTTTTCATGAGACGCGTTATTCTTCTTGCACCTGTAGGGACATACTTCTGGCAGTGAACATGTTACATGTGCTAAATTACATACCAGTGCACATATAGTTAATATGTTTTAGTTTTGTTCTGATGTCACCTGTTGGTTCCATCAGACTTCTTAATGTTCTCTATGCTTAATTACACATCAGCAAACTAGCATGTGGTTCCGCTGCTTTTTGTTCATTTTACCCTACATTTTCTGATGCTAGCTATTCCATCACTGCTCCGAGCCTCTGTTCATTACTTGTTTGTGTGTTCTTGATCTTCCCAAGTTGCATGACTAATTTGATGCTTCTATTATTTTGGAGCTGCCAACCCCATCAAGCAAAATATTTGTTCTTTTGGGGCTGGCACCTCGAACAAGCATAAAAATAGAGGGAAGCAGATATACTCCCTCCGATTCTATTTACTCTGTGCATAACTCTTGACCCGCATACCAAGGAGGGCACTGGTTTAATTTTTTTGGACTAATTTGCCAATTAATTAGGGCAGAGGCAGATGGGGAGGGGCACAAAAGGAAACCAGCGCTAGGAATCTACAACGCGCAGACTAATACGAGAAAACTGAGAAAAAGTTATACGCAAAGTAAAAAGAATCGGAGGGAGTATTGTCGTGTATGCACACACCCTTCTTTCATTAGATTAGATGAACCATTGATGATCAATTCGGACCAGTGCATGCGACTAAAATTAATTTTACCTAAATAGATGGTGCAGAATAAACTACAACAACTAGATTTGCACCCACGGGATGCTGACGATATCTTCAAAGAACATTGCAACAGCAGCTAGGCTTCACAACAACATATGGTAAGCCAGTGTGTTTTAGTACATGTGAAATGTAATGCGAGTTGGCTGCTTTCTTGGCTTGTGCCCTCAACATGTAATCCTACCGAATTACAAATAGTTCAGTTATCTGTTTTGCTGTATTGCTTGATTCGAATGCTTATTTGTTGTTACGCTATACCTGAGTTGGCCAATATGTCAGCAGTGCCTGCTGTACTATCATAAAGAAATGCATGCCTATTTCATTTGAGTCCTTAACTTTTCCTCTCAACTTCATCACAAGACTGTCTTCGTAGTTTATATGAGGCCACACTGTTAAGTGCTTTCTCAGATTATTTCAACTTCTTAGATGCCTTGGCAACTTAAATATAGCGGTTGTACACTCCCTTTCAACTAGGGATGTCAACTGGGTCTGGTTTAATCCCGATTGAAGTCCACTAGTGGTATAATAGTTCAAAAGAGTTTTTGATTTTTTGAGGAAAATGAACTAGGGAGGTAGGAAAAACTAACTAGATGGGACTGGCGGATTTTGTTTATTTGCCACTCACAACCCTAGTTTCATCTTACCATTTTAATTTCTTTTCGGTTGATGCTGCTTCGAACCATTTAAATATAGTTTGCCATGCTCGGCAATAATTCGTCCGTCCTTTACCATGTAAGCTTACTGCCTGGATCATACAATAACTATCTCTTACTAATGTCCAACGGAAACCTTTCAGGATGCCGTTCACACTAGGACACAATGTACAACCCCAGAATCTATTTGTGGAAGAAGTGCACCATCCATGTTACCAAATGGTAGCAGTTGAGAGGCAACACCACCGGAGAGTAGTCTGAGCATAGATATTATAGTGCTTAAGGCTCTACTAGAGGCAGAAAGAGATGGTGTGGCTGCCATGAATGAGGTAATCCTTATCTTGAGGCTGAAAATTACGGAATTAGCGGCACGCATTGTGCAAGCAACCCAAGAATTGGAGGAAGTAAGAATGTTGCATTTGAAGACGGAAGAGGTCCTGCTGTTTCTGCTATCGGAAACCCAAGATAATCTCGGTTCTTATTTAGATACCAGTTGAAATTTTCATTAGATTATTGTACTTGCGTGTTCTGTTATGTCTCTGAATGGATTATGTTGCAAGACCCCCTATGTTGTCCATGTGTTGTAATGATCTGAATTTTTTAGGCGAGGTAATCTTCAGTACTTGTATGATTGACATAAGGTGAACTGTTTTTCGTGTGCGCATATTGTATTGGATGAAATAACTGTTTGACTCAGAGTGTATCCAACCTACTGAATTCGAACATCACGGCATTTCTAAATCATAATCATATATAAAGGTGGAATAAATCATTGTTGTGGTTTTGAAGAAATAAATAACAAAACGTATAATTATCTGTGGATATTCATAATCGAATACAAATTGGATTTGAATTTAGTTTGCCAGGTCCTAGGGTAAACGTGAATGCTAATTCTCCCAAGTTTTGAACGAAGTGGCTAAACACCCACTATAATTTGTGGGCTGCCCGAAGCAAGTGTTTGCGAGATGGAAATTACTGTCTACCCCTGACACTTGACATCCTTATCGATAGGATTTACACTGCTGTCGATAGGGGTAGACTAGTTACTTCAATCAGACGTGACACGATGGCCTCTGAGCCCATTCAGACACGGTGGGCGCCAAACGTGGGCGGCAAAACTCATTTGATTCAAGCTCATCCGAAAGACCTCTGTTTTTTCCCTCCATTCCCCATTCATACATGGTAGGCGGCAAAACAAACTCTCCTCGTCCGAAATAGATGTAGGCTAATATTTTAAATAGGGGCAGATGTGTAACTTCCATCAGACGTGACACAACCGCCCTACCTGTCAGCCCCGTTCATACACCGTGGGCGCTAACCGTGGGCGGCAAAACACCCTCTCCTCGCCCGAAATAGTTACCAGCAAATATTTGGGAGATGCTAGATTACCGTCCTATCCCCAACCAACACGATGTCCAAAATTTTAAACGGGGGATAAGTTCGTAACTTTCCCCCATTTCAGAGAAGCGAGTCCCAAAGTTTGAGATCCCCCCCCTCCATTTCCCCATTCATAGACCGTTGGTGGCACGGCAACCTCCGCACTGCGGCCAGCTTCCTCCGCCCGCCACCCCATCCTCCACCATGCCGGAGCCGCTACCCCTACCCCGTCGTCCACTGCAAGAGATGGACGTCTCTCATCCACGGCGCTGGACCAGGATCCTTTCATCGCCTCCTCTCGCTTCATCGGCGCCGTCGTGCACCTTGCTGTTGCCGCTCCTACGACCGCCTCGTCCACGGCAACAGGATATATCCTCTGACCCGGCCGTTTGCCGTCTAAAGTCTTCTTCCCCGCCGCCGACAGCAATCGCACCCGCAGCACCCTCAGCATATCAGCATAGGCCTACACGGTGTCACAAGAGAGCTGGTACTCTTCCATATGTGCTTAAGTTATTGATCTCACCTGGAAAATAGATCGTAATTTGTTTACTGTACTTTTCTTGTCCATACCAAATCGTAGTGGCTAGTTGAAAGCAAACAATGGTTGCGAAGTAGCTTTGTCCGGTTTGCACCTTCAGATCCGCCATGGCACGGGCACTATAGTCGTAAAGCTTATGGTTTCCCCCCTTTGTATTCACTACCATCATCGTAGGTGCTTTGTGTCGTGCTAGCACTGCTCCTCAAGACCTCAACCCAAAGCTTACGTGTTGATATACGAATCTGATATGATGCTCATATCACTAAAACAGAGAACGTTTAATTGGTCACCTAATGTTCCTATATTCGTTTCGAAAAGCATGTGCGCAACCCACTGGTCCAGCTAGTTCCACTTTCTTGATTTTTCTCTTGATGCTTAGGGTTTTCCCCTTTTATCTACTCTACTATGATCTGCGTAGGTGCTTTCTGTCATACTAGCATTACTCCACCCTTCAAGCTAAACAACACAACACTCAGAATTCGAAAGCTTAGTTGTTCAAATATGATTGTGATATGATACTCATATTAGTTAACCGACACATTTAACTGGTTAGCTAAAGGTCCCACTTGAGTTTCCAAATGCATGTCGCGACATATAGAGAGACAGCATAATTGCATTTCTTTGTCACTTGTTGACCGTACTTTCTTGTCCATACCAAATCTTATTTGTTATTTCAAAGCAAACATCGGTTGCTAACTACCCTTTGCGCGGTTTGCAGCTTCAGATCTGCCATCACACTGCCACGGTCAACACTGTACTCATCATGCTTATGTTTTCCCCATTTTATGATGACCACAATCAGCCTACGTGGTTCGTGTTGTAATAGCAGTGCTCCACCCATCGAGCTAAACAAGCTTAGTTGTACAAATTCATATCTGATATTATTGCTGATATTAGTAAAACTGAGAGATGTTTAATTGGTTAGCTAAATGTTCCTACTTTAGTTTCGAAATGCATGTGAGCCACATATGGAGAGACCAGAAAGAATAGTATTTCTCTGTGCGCTCTGGTTCATCATGGGTGGCCAACCGACATTGTATTAAAAGACTTGTAATATCTTCAATCTGCTTGCTCTTCTGCTCTTCTTTAAGATGATACTCTTCTCTTGCGGTCGATTGGTCAGGTCGAGTTGTTCTCCCTTAGTATATTTTGAATCTGTCAGGTCAGGTCGACTTGTTCTTCTTTACTATATGTTGAAGCTATCATCTGCGAAGTATCATCACTTCTGGAGATCTCATATTTTGAATAGTAGGCCACATTATATTAATGCACACAACAAATTACAGCATGCATGGCATCTTTTAAAAGAATTGCAGAGATAGCACAAAGGGGTTTACAGGGAGGCAGTATTGGATTAGAATCGCTTCTGCATTACAAAGAAAATCTCACTTGTTTTTATGTTTTCATGCATGTCAGATATTGAACATTATCAAAATGAATATGAGAATGGGCGCACGAGAGGAATATTGCGGAACGATCCACTGCCTAACAAACTTGGCATGGTGGAGGATGGCCTATCTTATTCACCCATCAAGGTGCTTGCTCTAACTTTGCAAAGTTGTATTGGTCGCACATATTTTGCTTCTGACCTCTTGCATTACTTCTACTTTGTTACACCATCTGCTTAGTTTAAGCATCATATATGAGTATATGACATACCTATCCATTTTCTGTACCTATTCCATGTGTCATCACACTATGTTTTTCCAGTCAAATGTTGTTCTTTCATATTAGGTGTCCAAAAGGAAGAGGGTGAGTGCAGGTCATCAAGGAGTACAAACTAGGTATTTGGAAAAGGTAGTGATACCTATTAAATCAGATAGATCAGCAGCCACAGAAAACACAGGACCAACTGTACCACACTTTACCCCTACTCCAGTGGCCAAACCCCTATTAGAACTGCTGGGAGCCCAGCGTCAGGTACTGTCTATGATATCAATTCAAAATTTGAACTCCTAAATTTCTGCTTGTGCCTTACCTTCTCTCTTGTATGAAAACTAATTTCAGATGAATCTCCTTGCTCGAAGGATCATACGATCTCAAAACAATAATGGGCTCTACATTGCTCTTGTTAGTACCTCTCTCCCTTTTGCCTTGTAACGCTGTACTTAATTAATTGCTATTTGATTATGTATCATCAGTCTGCACCTGAGCTTCATTATCCTCTGTTTCTTCCAACATTATTTGATCTATATTTACTCTTTGCAAAATGTAGAATAATGGCAATGCTTATAAAGAATTTTCTTTGGGGAATTTATTGAATTATCCTTCCATCAACATGGAGAAGGGCTTTGTCTAGCCTGTGTTAACATGTAATGTAAGTTCATCCTTCTCAAGCCTTCAAACTTTGTTCTAGTATAGATTAGGATAGGCATCATTTCCTCCACTACTATTTGCTTTGTTGTTTACATCTGATTGGATGTTTGCGACAACTATGAGTTCCAAATTGTAGTTGTAAAATCATGTTCCTTATGGAGAACAGATCCATTTATTTGCTTATATAATTGTGAAACCTGTTACATGTCTCCTTGTTTCTCTTTCGGACTCGTATCTCTTACGCCAGGCAGAACTTTAGGGAAGATAGTGAGCCAAACCATCTTGAGGACAGCGAGATGACCCCAAGGTCCTGTCTTGATGAAGACAGTGAGTTGAAGCTACTCACTAGCAGGTGCGAGACAACCTCTGTGAAGTCGCTGCCTCAATCAGTTCGACTTCTTCAGTCTCAACTTAAAGCGGAAAGGCTTGCTTCAGCTCAGCTCCGACTTGAAGTCAAAGATGCAATGAAGATGTCAGAGGACTGCCATGCGCACCATCATGCCTTAAATCTAGTGTTGATGCATCTATCGTTGACACAACTGAGGTCTACTCAGCTTCTTCAGCTATTTGGGGGGGCCAGACCTGGCTAGGCCTAGTGCCTTCTGAAGTGCTCTCAATTTTGTATATTCTTTTGTCGGCGCATTTATTTGCACTGGTGGCGAACTTTGGTGCCCAGTGGATGTAATATGTGTGATAGCCGTGATAGCCTAGCGTAAGTTGCTTGCTTATTTATTTCCTTGTTGTCTTGTTTATTTTTTTTCTTCTAGTCATTGCAGTTCTTTTTCCGCGGTTTGCTAGTGGCTGCATTAACCTATTTTTTAAAACTAGGCCACAATAACCATGGGCTAATATTTACTATAGTGACACTGGGCCTCCTACGGGCCGTAGAAACAGTGGGCCTTCTACGGGCCGTAGAAACAATTGGCCTTCTACGAGTCGTATCATCAATGGGCAAACATGGGCCAATAACAGGCCACATTATAGCCGTAAACGGGCTAGAGTTGGAATCATCCGTTCATGGGCTGACCATAACGGGCCATCGTTAATAGGCCGTACTTGATGACGCTATGAAAACGGCCCAACGTATTAACGAACCACAAACGGGCCGACTGTAACCACGGGCTGAATTTGGCCCACAAGCAGAAAATGACAATAATGGGCCGTAAGTAAACGAATGCTGGAAATGAGCACGAGAATAAATGGGCTCTGAGAAGGCCGAAAGATAACATGGGCTGGAAACGGCCCAACGAAATAATGGGTCGTTAATGGGTATAAAGTGATACACTGTTCATCACGGGCCAGTTTCACCACAGGCTGTTAATGGGTGTAAAGTGATACACTGTTCATTACGGGCAATTTCACCACGGGCCGTTAGTAGGCCAAGAGTTAGATAGGGCCTCATATGGGCCGAAAGACGTCATGGGCCATACATGGGCCAGAAGTGAAAACAGGCTGGAATCATATTGGATGGCCTAGATGACGCTACTGGGCCTAATTCAGATATGGCATAACGGGCCTTGGGTTAGCGGGCTGTAAATGGGCCATATTCAAACAAGCCGTTAACAGGCTTTCCATGGGCTGGCCCGCCAGCTTTTGACCAAGTCAAATGGGCCGGCCTTTACACAGGAATGGGCTGGCCTTTACACAGGAATGGGCCTCTGTTGGGCCATGCCACATGTCGACGTACCATATGCGCCTATCTGACCCACTCGCGAGCTGACACGTGTTTCGTCCGGCCAATAAGAATTTTACACATGGAAGTTTCCCATTGGTCAGGGCTGTTAACGGGTTACCGGATCCAAAACGCGACCTGATAGCTTAACGGCGTTCCGTTACGGTGGATGCCACGTGTCGGTCACCCTTGACGAAAGCACTTCTGTGACGCGCGATTTATCGTCATGGAAGTGGACACTACCATGATGATAATTTTGATAATGTCATGGAACACTTCTACGACAGCACAGGTATGACTATCTTGATTCTGTCATAAATTTGTCATGGATGTACATGCATGACAAAAAAAGTGACCTACTGTGACAAACACGTATCATCACGGAAGTGTATTTTTTGTAGTGTCTTGTTCATCGTGATCGCAATTATATATATAATTTTTGGCCTCGCGAAGGAGAAAGCATCGCTCAAGCTTTGGGGAGGCTTAAGTCAATGTTATATCCATGCCCCAATCATGAGCTCTCAAGAGAAATGATTATTCATATTTTTTATGCCCGGCTTTCTCTCAATAATCGCACCATGCTCGATACTTCTTATATTGCCTCTTTTATGATGAAGACTATTGAATTCAAATGGGATTTATTGGAAAGAATTAAACACAACTCTAAAGATTGGGATCTCGACGAAGGTAAGGAGTCCGGTATAACACCTAAGTTTGATTGTGTTAAGTCTTTTATGGATACTGATGTTTTTCGTGAATTTAGCACTAAATATGGACTTGACTATGAGATAGTAGCTTCTTTCTCTGAATCATTTGCTACTAATGTTGATCTCTCTTAGGACCCCGATTCCAAGTCACATCGACCTAGCCGGTAACACTTCATATCACTTTGCGGCCTCACGCACGGTAATCCCACGGGTGTCGCCTTACCATGGCCCGGGACCGTTTGGACCTTTTAGCTCACGTATATGATAGTGTCGCTAGCATCCATATGACAGAGAACCCGGGCCGACATGGCTAGTCGTGAATCCAAAGCAGCACTAACCCATGGGGACAGGCATACATGAATCACATCGAGCATGTCGGTCATCAATGTGTGAATCCGGGTTGTAGCACTGGGCTAACAGGACTCCGGTAACCCAGGCTATAGCAGGCTAGGCAGGACTCCGGATGTCACCGCGTGACATTTCCCCGAAGGGACAGGCACAGGAACGAAGTGAAACACATGCCGGCCAATCAAGTGTCTAGAGCAGTAGTGCTGGGCTAGCAGGACTCCGGTGAACCGGGCTGTAGCGGACTACTATCGCTTAGGAAGCACTAGACTACATTTCCCCATATGAGAGGCTGCCAAGGATAAACAACTAGATTGTCGTATCCCACTCATACCAAGCATTTCAATCATACACACAATATGCCTGATATGAGTACATACAACATGGCATCACAACAAAACTCTACAACTCAAATACTTTATTTAAAAGGCTCCGAGGAGCCATACATAACATGTTCATACAGATAGGGGTCACATGACCCGACACTCAAGTCATACAAACATACAAGCACATGCGGAAGCAACTTAGTCTGAGTACAGACACTAGAAAGGAAAAAGGCTTGAGGGAGCCTATTTATCTACAGAGGCCCTTCCAAGGCTTGGACCACCAGCTGGGTGGCTAGTCACTCGTCGACATCAAGGTCTACGTAGAACCCATCGGAGGGGGCGGTGTTGTCGTCTGAAAACATTAATTAAAGCAACATGAGTACGGAGGTACTCAGCAAGTCTTACAACAGAATCCTACTATACATGCACATTCCCAAGAAGGTAGTGGAGTTATTGCAGCAAGCCAGCTTTGACTCTTGGCTAAACTATCCTGCGAGACACCACTTGTAAAGCATTTGTCGCACACGAGTCCACTAATCACCAACACAATACTCCACTGTGGATCCTCTCCCGTCAACCTACGAGAGGGCCATCCGCGGTACTCACACTTATCTTGAGGCTTTTAGTAGTATCCATTTACTTGTCTATGAACTGCATAGGTGAACAAGTTGTCCTTTACCGCGGACGCGACTATTCGATTAGTTTTATACCCTGCAGGGGTGTACTTCTTCACACACGCTCTCACCACTTATCGCCGCTACATGACGTGTACTCGGCAACCTTCAAGCGGAAGCCCAGCGACGGTGTCGGCCACGACCTGACTAAACACACGAGTCCCTAGTCCAGGTTTATCGCCTATTCGGGTTCCATCCACAGGGAGTCCGCCCGAGGTTTCCACTAACGGCCCCGAACGATGTGTGCAGGATTCCCGAGACACCAAACGGGCGAATCGGTACACCGGGCCACGTGCCTACCACAACACAGCCCACCCCTATGGTCAGCGCTGCGTGCCGCCCCCAGCATACGACAAACACCAGAAACTACTTTGCAACTCCCGGACAGAGGACAAGAGTGGTTAATAAGTCGAGAGGGTCCATTGGTTTCGGGCCCAATGCGTGGCAGTAGCTGAATCTTAAATCACACACACAGATCTCAGTTCTTAAGGACGGCCTCAATGAAACAACCCACCATGTACTCCTACATGGCCTCTCATCGATACCTTTACCAAATCATTTTCAGCACTTCACTCTCATTACCGACACAACCTTTGACTCTAGTTCATCATCCCGATGAGCCGGACCTGACACAACTCTAAGCATAGCAAGCATAGCATGGTAGGAAGAACAAATATGGCTCAATCAACTCCTACACGTGCTAGTGTGTTTCATCTAGTTATTGTGGCAACGACATGTCATGGAAAGGAAGTGGGTTCAACTACCGCAACACACAGCAGTTTGAATCGCGTTGTCTTAATGCAGTAAACAAGAGCAGAAGCGAGAACATGCATTTGTATCGGAATGATCAATGGGATGCTTGCCTGATGTAGTGGTAGTAGGGTACTGCCCTTCTGACGGATATTCGGGGTTATCCTCGGAGGCAGAACCTACCACGAAAGACACACCGAACATAATCAACACATGACAATATGCAACAATATGATGCATGCTATGACATGGCAATATGAATGTGTCTTGGCCTAATGCAAGCTAAAACAGAAAGGAATGAACCCATTTGAATCAAAGATTCAAATGTTAGTTCATTTAACATAGCCATATTATTGCATTATCTTATTTTGCTTAAACAGCAAGGTTAACTTGTTCTTTCATGCATGAATCCATTACCAATGGATAGATTGAATTTTTCTGATCAAAATTCATATATAAATCTTTGCATTTGGAGTTACAGATTAATTTCTATGAATTTTTAAAGTTTGCAACAATTTCTGGAATTTTCTATATAAAAATAAATCCAGAAATTAGTTATTGCGTCAGCAGTGCGTCAGGGTGACGTCAGTGGTCAAAGGGGACGTCCAGGTCAACCTGACCAGTGGGTCCCGCTTGTCAGCAGTTATTTAAACTAACTAAATTTAGTTAATACTAATTTGGGTTAATTAGCAGAGGGGGGCCCACTTTTCATAGACTCAGGGGAAGTCAACCTGGGCCCACCCAGCCAAAGTCAAAGGTCAAACCCAGCGGCGTTTAGCCGCCGGCGAGGCCAGACGCGACGGTGAGAGTGCATTAGCGCGTTCCCGCGGCCAAATGAGCGGCGGAGGGCATCTACGCGTAGCTGGGAGCAAGCCGCAGTGTTTGGTGGCGGTGGTTGGGCTCGGGGTTGCCGGAAACGTTGCCGGCGATGAGCTTGGCCGTCGCTGGAGTCGGGTCAAGAAGAACCCGAGGCTACGGGGCACGGCGAGGCGCGTGGTGAGGTGCGTTGGACTCGTGGGGATGCAGTAGGGCTAGTAGAAAAGGTGGTGAGGCCTGTCGGGGGCCGGAGTCACGTCGGTGATGAGCTCCGCGGTGGCGTGTGCGGGTGAGCTTCATGCAGTCGATGCAGGGCTCGAGAGCGAGAACGAGAAGGGGGAGGAGGTAGCTGGGCTCACGGCGGTCACATAGGAGCAGACGGCGCGGCCGGGGACGAACTGTTGCGGCGGTGACGGCAAAGGGTATCTTCAGCGGTGGCGGAGCCAGGCGAGGTTGGTGCAGAGGCTTCGGGGCATGCGAGCGCTCGGGGCTCGGCTTGCTCGAAGGAGAGGAGGGCGGCGGAGCTTCTGGACACGATGGCACGGCGCGGGGATGATGACGGACCCGAGAACTACGGTGGCGCGGGCACGACAGCGTCAGCCATGGTGCGGGAGAGCGAGGGAGAGAGGCAGGGGAGCGAGTGAGGTGTCCACGTGGTCGGGGCGGTGACGTGGGGCTCGCCCAGGTGTCCAGGGGCGCGGGCGGCAAGCAGGTGGCGCCGTGGCGAGCTCGTGCTCGCCAGCGTCACCTCTGTGCCTGCTTTGGTGAGAGCAAGCAGCTGGCTGGCATGGGCCAGCACAGTGCTGGGCCGGCCAGGTGGGCTGCGGCCAGGTAAGTTCTCTCTATTTTTCCGTAAGTTTGTGGCTTTATTAAAACTAGTTAGGCACTTCTAAAAATACTGAAAATAATCAGAGGCTCTGTTTTGAATATCTCCAATAGCCCACACTTATTTCCAGAATTTTTTGAGCATTTAAAATATTTACTAGCATTTAAATGCCCAAATGCAAATTACATAATATTCAATCCAATGACCTTCTGTTGACTTAGAAAATAGTGCACCAATTTTGCCACAGGTTCTAACCCAAGACAAAGAGGGTGAACTTTTTAGAAGGGCATTTCAGGTTCATTGAAAATATTTTTAGTAAACCTTAGTTGATTTTGAGAGGGGGGTGCTGGGGATTCTGTCCTCCCCAATTCAAGTTTCTGATGAAAGGTAGACATGATGCAACACTCTAATGCATGACTAGCTAGGATGTGACAACTCACCCCCACTCAAAAGAATCTCGTCCCGAGATTTAGGATCCATCGGGAAGAAGGTGGGGTACTCAAGCCGAAGACGATCCTCCCTTTCCCAAGTAGCTTCTTGCTCAGAATGGTGTGACCATTGAACCTTGAGAAACTTGATATTTTGGCGTCGAGTGGTACGCTCGGCTTGATCGAGGATACGAACGGGATATTCTCGATATGTGAGATTATCTTGGAGATCAAGCGTTTCGTCTCCACTCCACGGATAGGATCCGAGAAGCAACGCCTGAGTTGAGAAACGTGGAAGACATCATGAACTCTGGAAAGATGTGGAGGTAGTTCCAGCTGGTAGGCAACTTCTCCCCGTTTGGCAAGAATGCGAAAGGGTCCAATGTAACGAGGAGCCAATTTGCCTTTAATACCGAATCGACGGGTTCCCTTCAAAGGAGTAACCCGAAGGTAAGCCTTCTCGCCAACTTCATAAGTCATAGGCTTATGTTTGCGGTCATATTAGCTCTTTTGACGAGATTGGGATGTTTTCAATTTCTCACGAATAATGCGAACCTGCTCTTCTGCTTCCTGGATCATATCCGGACCAAAGAGTTGTGTTTCCCCGGTTTCTGACCAGTTAAGAGGCATTTGACATTTTCATCCATAGAGAACTTCGAAAGGAGCTTTGCCCAAGCTAGCTTGATAACTATTGTTATAAGTGAACTCGGCGAATGGAAGACATTGCTCCCAATTCATACCGAAAGAGATGACAGAAGCTCGAAGCATATCCTCCAGAATTTGAATGACTCGTTCCACTTGACCACTTGATTGAGGATGGAAGGCGGTGCTAAAGGAGAGACGAGTCCCCATAGCATTTTGGAAACTCTCCCAAAATCGAGAGGTGAAGAGACTTCCACGGTCTGAGTTAATCTCTAATGGGACACCATGAAGAGACACTATTCGGGAGATGTACAACTCAGCTAGCTGGCTAGCGGTTATACTCTCATGAACGGTAGGAAGTGGGCTACTTTGGAAAGACGATCGACAACGACGGAGATAGCATTATTCCCTCTCTTGGTCCTAGGAAACCCGGTAATGAAATCCATACCGATTCTATCCCATTTCCATTCAGGAATAGCCAAAGGTTGAAGGGTGCCAGCAGGTCGTTGATGCTCTGCTTTAACATGACGACAGACATCGCAGTTAGCAATGTATTGAGCGATTTCTCTCTTCATCCTAGTCCACCAAAATCTCTGGCGTAGGTCTTGATACATCTTAGTACTACCGGGATGAATGGTGAGAGGGGATTCATGGGCTTCCTTAAGGATCAATCACCTCAGGTTGCGTACCTTGGGAACCACTAGACGGTCTCAAAAGAACACGACACATTGATCATCAATGGAGAAACAATCTGCGACTCCTTTCTTGATGTTTCTCTTGATACGGGAGATTCCCGGATCTACCTTCTGTGCCTTGATGATCTGATCCGTAAGGGTAGGTTTCGCCACCAGGGTGGAAAGAAATCCTCGAGGAACAATGTGAAGGTTAAGCTTACGAAATTCCTCGTGGAGAAGTGGTTGACTTTGTTGTAACATCAGGTTGTTACAATAAGATTTACGACTTAGTGCATCAGCCATGACATTGGCTTTGCCTGGGGTGTAAGTTATTCCTAAGTCGTAATCCGTAATCAACTCGACCCAACGTCTTTGCCTGAGATTTAAATCCGGTTGGGTGAAGATGTATTTCAGACTTTGGTGATCGGTGTAAATCTCACAACGATTACCGGGGAGGTAATGTCGCCATGTTTTGAGTGCATGGACCACTGCTGCAAGCTCTAGATCATGTGTGGTATAGTTATCCTCATGTGGACGCAACTGTCGAGAAGCGTAGGCAATCACATGACGATCTTGCATGAGTATGCAACCTAGTCCTTGTCGCGAGGCGTCGCAATAGATAACAAAGTCCTTAGAAAAATCTGGTGGTACAAGTATGGGAGCAGATGTCAGGCGTCTTTTTAGTTCCTGAAAGCTGAACTCGCACTGTGGGGTCCACTCGAACTTTTTATCTTTCTTGAGGAGTTCGGTTAAAGGTTTAGCAACCTTGGAGAAATTCTAGACGAAGCGGCAACAGTAGCTCGCTAAACCAAGGAAGCTCCGAACTTGCTTGACCGTTTCAGGTGGAGTCTAGTCAAGGACGGCTTGAACTCGCTCGGGATTGATAGTAATGCCCTTACCAGAGATTACATGGCCCAGATAGGTCACTTCTGGCAACCAAAATTCACACTTCGAGAATTTGGCATAAAGGCGGTGCTCTTGAAGTTTCATCAATACTAGCCTTAGATGTTCGGCATGTTCTTCCTCATTTCTGGAGTAGATGAGTATATCATCGAGGTATACTACGATGAATTTATCCAAATACTCCATGAAGATCGAGTTCATTAGCCGAGGGAAGGTGGCTGGAGCATTGGTTAAACCGAAGGACATGACGGTGTACTCGTATTGGCCATAGCGAGTAACAAAGGCCATTTTAGGAATGTCCCAGTTCTTGATTTTGATTTGATGGTAGCCCAACCTCAAATCCATTTTGGAAAAGACTGAGGATCCAGCGAGCTGATCATACAGGTCATTGATCCTGGGGAGCGGATACTTGTTCTTGATGGTGACCAAGTTGACAGGACGGTAATCTACAACCATCCAATCTGTTCCATCCTTCTTCTTGACAAAGAGGATGGGGCAAGCCCATGGAGAAGAACTAGGATGGATGAAACCCTTTTGCTAGTTCTAGGGGTGCCATCTTATAAGGTCTTCTAGAGATTGGGACGGTTCCTAGAACAAGGTCTATCACGAACTCGACATCTCTGTCAAGTGGAACACCTAGCAGTTCCTCTGGAAAGACATCCGGGAAGTCACGGACTACCGGAATATCTTCAAGGTATGGAAGAGGGTTGGCATTTAAGGAGTAGAGCTGACGCTCAGACACTCGGGTCAAAATATTGACTGTCTTGCCCGATGGATGGGTGAGTTGAACAGTTCTAGTAGAGCAATCAATCTTAGCGTAATGAGCTGACATCCAGTCCATACCCAAGATGATGTTTATGTCCGAGGAATTGAGAGCTATTAGTGATGCAAGGAAGACCAATCTATCGACAAGGATTTCATTCCAATGACTTATTCTAGAGGTTTGCCATCTAGAACCCGGGGTCTGAATTTCCATGGAGGTGGGCATGTCACTAAATGTGGTGTTGTGCAATCGAGCATAGCTCTCAGAAATAAATGAATGAGATGCTCCAGTATCAAAGAGAACAGTTGCCGGATGGCAATTAACAAGGAGCGTACCGAGAACGACGTTGGGATACTCATGAATTTCTTCAGCTGAGACGTAGTTGACATGGCCACGAGCAGTGGTGGTTGGCTTGGCGTAGAGCACCTTTCCTGCTGGCTTGCCATGGCGAACAGACTTGCCGAACTGGTTGGGGTTGTTGTTCTAGGGACACTCGCGGATGTAGTGACCCGTCTCCCCACACTTGAAACAAGTTATCACATTGGGGCATGGAGCAGCGTTAGTAGCGGGGCCACCATAGGCCTTGGGCGGTGCATACTGCTGGTTGGGGCGAGGCGCCTCAAAGGATGGCCTCGGAGTGAACCTGGGTGGCAGAGCGGTGTTTGGAATCCACACCCGGCGCTTCTGAGATCCACAGCCGGATGAAAAACCAAAGTCACGGGAGTGCTTGCGTGAAGCTTCGAAGTCAGTCTGACCTGTCTCAGCACTGATGGCCTTGCTGACTAACTTCCTGAAGGAGGTGCACTCGTGCAGACGAAGATCACGGCGAAGCTCGGGGCTAAGTCCCTTGCGGAACCTTGCCTGCTTCTTGGCGTCGGTGGATACCTCTTTAGGAGCATAACGTGCTAGATTTCCAAACTCACGACTGTATGCATCCACAGTTAGTCTACCATGGGTGAAATTGCAGAACTCTTCCCTCTTACGGTCCATGAGACCTTCCGGGATATGATGCTCACGGAAAGCCGCACTATATTCAGCCCAGGTAGTGATTTGGCCGACCTGGCGCATAGCCTCAAAATTTTCCCACCAAAGGCTAGCAGGGCCTTCGAGGTGATAGGCAGCAAAGGTAACCTTATCAGTTTTGGCTACGTTGGCAGAACGTAGCTTGTGGGTGATGCTATGAAGCCAGTCATCCGCATCGAGAAGCTCGACGGAATGATTAAACTTTGGTGGATACAACTTGACAAAGTCATTGATTGACATCAGATTGTTCCTAGGCTGGCATGCAGTATTCTGCTCAATCCGCTCGAGCAAGCGGTTGGTCTCACGCTTGTTTTGTTCTGCCTCCAGCATAACTTCAGCCAGAGAAGGCGGTTGAGGCAGATTTTCATTCCTAGCTGCGCTGGCTTCACCCTGCTTCGGGGCAGTAGGGTTGTTGCGGGTGTTGACCATCCTAGGAAAACAAGACAACAGTTTAGACAAGGATGGCAAAATCCTGGCAAGGAAGTGCGGAAGGTAAAGGATAACATGGAATGCACAGATGTTCATCCGTATGACATGGTAATATAGAAACTGCCATATATATACCAACGGTCATACACACCATACATAGTTTAGTACAAGCCCAGGCTATAGTACAACTACGATGAAAGACGTTACATCTCATCGGAAGCATTCCAAGCTCCTATACATTATTTTCTACACCTCCGGAATTGATACACACCAAGTCATATTCCACAAGTCACGCAGGACGGTGGAAATACAACTATTACAATACTAGTGATACTACTAGTAGCTCAGAGAGCTCCGTAGTAGTCCTCATAGAAGTCACCACCATAGCCTGGAAGTTCAACGTGATCATCCAGGAACAGACGGTCCTGAGGATCTTGTGGACCATAGGGGCCAGGATGAGGTCTTGGACCAACAAATGGTGGCCTGCGGGGACCTCGGGGTGGGGTGATGCCTCCCACATCACGCCAATCCACCATGTATGGCAGAGCAGATCGCACAGGATACAGATCCCTCGTATCCATACATCCATCTTGCACAGTCGGTGCAAACCGAGTCAAAGTGGCCCAATGATCAGCACGGGTGTTGAAAAGCTCCAGTCTCAAGGCCCGATTCTCTCGGTCCTTATCCTCGAGCATCTCGGTAGTGGTGCGAGTTAGTGAGTCCTCATGTGTGGAGTCAGCATAGATAGCCTGGAGATACCCTTGCGCTCCCGGAAGTGAAGCTGGCATATAACGGAAGTCGGTTTTTCGAAGCAGGCCAGTCCTGACTCGCATGATGGTCATCATAGAATAGGCAGCATCCTGCACAGCCATCTCAATAGTAACCCCGAGTACATAGGAACAGTGGAGGGGCTCGGTAGATCCAGGATAAGAAGGAAATATCCTGACAGTGCAGAAATATTGGCTTTGATTAAAGTGTCGGAATTGCTCTTCGACAGTGTATTCGGGATACCAACGGTAACCCACCTCGATCATTACCCGGACTAACATAGCCGTATGACCGGGCACATCGAGGCACCGGGTCAGGCGAACCACTTGGTTTTGAGCACGAGTGGCCATCTCAAAGCATAACCACAATGCAAAGACATTAGAATTTCTAGGGAAAATCGGACAGCATAATAGCTGTAAATGCTCAGGAACAGATTTGAGACATTCACAACAGATTGCAAAACCACTCAACAACATCATATCAAGGTTCTGGTTCAACTGATAACATACTAAAGTGGTAGAAACTGAACTGAGGCTGGTAACCAACAATCCTATAAGTTACTACGGATTAGTAACACATGAACCTGATAGAGAGAAGAGAGCCTAGTCCTTAACCCACGTAGAATGAGAAGAGAATGACACAGATCAGAGGGCATAAGGTAAAGGGGTAAAAAGAGCCTTACGTCCCTCCCACAATCAATTCCCCTACATATAACTAAAGCATTGCTAGACTCGACATCGACCAGTTTGTCTTAGCGAACCTATAGGCAGTCCGACTCTGATGCCAATGCTGTCAGGACCCCGATTCCAAGTCACATCGACCTAGCCGGTAACACTTCATATCACTTTGCGGCCTCACGCACGGTAATCCCATGGGTGTCGCCTTACCATGGCCCGGGACCGTTTGCGCCTTTTAGCTCACGTATATGATAGTGTCGCTAGCATCCATATGACAGAGAACCCGGGCCGACATGGCTAGTCGTGAACCCAAAGCAGCACTAACCCATGGGGACAGGCATACATGAATCACATCGAGCATGTCGGTCATCAATGTGTGAATCCGGGTTGTAGCACTGGGCTAACAGGACTCCGGTAACCCGGGCTATAGCAGGCTAGGCAGGACTCCGGATGTCACCGTGTGACATTTCCCCGAAGGGACAGGCACAGGAACGAAGTGAAACACATGCCGGCCAATCAAGTGTCTAGAGCAGTAGTGCTGGGCTAGCAGGACTCCGGTGAACCAGGCTGTAGCGAACTACTATCGCTCGGGAAGCACTAGACTACATTTCCCCATATGAGAGGCTGCCAAGGATAAACAACTAGATTGTCGGATCCCACTCATACAAAGCATTTCAATCATACACACAATATGCCTGATATGAGTACATACAACATGGCATCACAACAAAACTCTACAACTCAAATACTTTATTTAAAAGGCTTCGAGGAGCCATACATAACATGTTCATACAGATAGGGGTCACATGATCCGAACTCAAGTCATACAAACATACAAGCACATGCAGAAGCAACTTAGTCTGAGTACAGACACTAGAAAGGAAAAAAGGCTTGAGGAAGCCTATTTATCTATAGAGGCCCTTCCAAGGCTTGGACCACAACCTGGGTGGCTAGTCACTCGTCGACATCAAGGTCTACGTAGAACCCATCGGAGGGGGTGGTGTTGTCGTCTGAAAACATTAATTATGCAGGTACTCAGGAAGTCTTACAACAGAATCCTACTATACATGCACATTCTCAAGAAGGTAGTGGAGTTATTGCAGCAAGCCAGCTTTGAATCTTGGCTAAACTATCCTACGAGACACCACTTGTAAAGCATTTGTCGCACAAGAGTCCACTAATCACCAACACAATACTCCACCATGGATCCTCTCCCATCAACCTACGAGAGGGCCATCTGCGGTACTCACACTTATCTTGAGGCTTTTAGTAGTATCCATTTACTTGTCTATGAACTACATAGGTGACCAAGTAGTCCTTTACTGCGGACGCGGCTATTCGAATAGTTTTATACCCTACAGGGGTGTACTTCTTCACACACGCTCTCACCACTTATCGCCGCTACACGACGTGTACTCGGCAACCTTCAAGCGGAAGCCCAGCGAGGGTGTCGGCCACGACCTGACTAAACACACGAGTCCCTAGTCCAGGTTTATCGCCTACTCGGGTTCCATTCGCAGGGAGTCCGGCCGAGGTTTCAACTAACGGCCCTGAACGATTTGTGCAGGGTTCCCGATACACCAAACGGGCGAATTGGTACACCAGGCCACGTGCCTACCGCAACACAGCCCACCCCTATGGTCAGCGCTGCGTGTGACCCCCAGCATACTACAAACACCAGAAACTACTTTGCAACTCCCGGACAGAGGACAAGAGTGGTTAATAAGTCGAGAGGGTACATTGGTTTTAGGCCCAATGCGTGGTAGTAGCTGAATCTTAAATCACACACACAGATCTCAGTTCTTAAGGACGGCCTCAATGAAACAACCCACCATGTACTCCTACATGGCCTCTCATCGATACCTTTACCAAATCATGTTCAACACTTCACTCTCATTATCGACACAACCTTTCACTCTAGGTCATCATCGTGATGAGCCGGACCTAACACAAC
Source organism: Triticum urartu (assembly GCF_003073215.2). Taxonomy (NCBI): domain Eukaryota; kingdom Viridiplantae; phylum Streptophyta; class Magnoliopsida; order Poales; family Poaceae; genus Triticum; species Triticum urartu. Next base: position 590,035,090 of record NC_053024.1, on the reverse strand, counting down.
TCTAAGCATAGCAAGCATAGCATGGTAGGAAACACAAATATGGCTCAATCAACTCCTACACATGCTAGTGGGTTTCATCTAGTTACTGAGGCAATGACAGGTCAGGCAAAGGAAGTGGGTTCAACTACCGCAACACACAGCAGTTTGAATTGCGTCGTCTTAATGCAGTAAACAAGAGCAGAAGCGAGAACATGGGTTTGTATCGGAGTGATCAATGGGTTGCTTGCCTAATGTAGTGGTAGTAGGGTACTGCCCTTTAGACGGATATTCGGGGTTATCCTCGGAGGCAGAACCTACCACAAAAGACACACCGAACATAATCAACACATGACAATATTATGCATGCTATGACATGGCAATATGAATGTGTCTTGGCCTAATGCAAGCTGAAACAGAAAGGAATGAACCCATTTGAATCAAAGATTCAAATGTTAGTTCATTTAACATAGCCATATTATTGCATTATCTTATTTTTCTTAAACAGCAAGGTTAACTTGTTCTGTCATGCATGAAACCATTACCAATGGATAGATTGAATTTGACTGATCAAAATTCATATATAAATCTTTAAATTTGGAGTTACAGATTAATTTCTACGAATTTTTGAAGTTTGCAACAATTTATTGAATTTTCTATATAAAAATAAATCCAGAAATTAGATATTGCGTCAGTAGTGCGTCAGGGTGACGTCAGTAGTCAAAGGGGACGTCCAGGTCAACCTGACCAGTGGGTCCTGCGTGTCAGCAGTTATTTAAACTAACTAAATTTAGTTAATACTAATCTGGGTTAATTAGCAGAAGGGGGCCCCACTTGTCATAGACTCAGGGGAAGTCAACCTAGGCCCACCCAGTCAAAGTCAAAGGTCAAACCCACCGGCGTTTAGCCACCGGCGAGGCCAGACGCGGCGGTGAGAGTGCATTAGCGCGTTCCGGCGACCAAATGAGCGGCGGAGGGCATCTACGCGTAGCTGGGAGCAAGCCACAGCGTTTGGTGGCGGTGGTTGGGCTCGGGGTTGCCGGAAACGTCACCGGCGACGAGCTTGGCGGTCGCCGGAGTCGGGTGAAGAAGAACCCGAGGCTATGGGGCACGGCGAGGCGAGTGGTGAGGTGCGTTGGACTCGTGGGGATGCGGTAGAGCTAGTGGACAAGGTGGTGAGGCCTGTGGGTGGCCGGAGTCACGTCGGCGACGAGCTCCGCGGCGGCGTGTGCGGGTGAGCTTCATGCAGTCGATGCAGGGCTCGAGAGCAAGAATGAGAAGGGGGAGGAGGTGGCTGGGCTCACGGCGGTCACGTAGGAGCAGACGGCGCAGCCGGGGACGAACTATTGCGGCGGTGACGGCAAACAGGATTTTGGCAGTTGCGGAGCCGGGCGAGGTCGGTGCAGAGGCTTCGGGGCATGCGAGCACTCAGGGCTCGGCTTGCTCGAAGGAGAGGAGGGCAGCGGAGCTTCTGGACACGATGGCACGGCGCGGGGACGACGGCGGACGCGAGAACTACGGTGGCGCGGGCGCGGCAGCGTCGGCCATGGTGCGGGAGAGCGAGGGAGAGAGGCAGGGGAGCGAGTGAGGTGTCCACGGGGTCGGGGCAGTGACGTGGGGCTCGCCCAGGTGTCCAGGGGCGCGGGCGGCAAGCAGGTGGCGTCGTGGTGAGCTTGTGCTCGCCGGCGTCACCTCTGTGCCTACTCTAGCGAGAGCAAGCAGCTGGCTGGCATGGGCCAGCACAGTGCTGGGCCGGCCAGGTGGGCTGCGGCCAGGTAAGTTCTCTCCCTCTCTTTTAATTTCTGTTTTCTATTTTTCCGTAAGTTTGTGGCTTTATTAAAACTAGTTAGGCACTTCTAAAAATACTGAAAATAATCAGAGGCTCTGTTTTGAATATCTCCAATAGCCCACACTTATTTCCAGAATTTTTTGAGCATTTAAAATATTTACTAGCATTTAAATGCCCAAATGCAAATTACATAATATTCAATCCAATGACCTTCTGTTGACTTAGAAAATAGTGCACCAATTTTGCCAAAGGTTCTAACCCAAGACAAAGAGGGTGAACTTTTTAGAAGGGCATTTCAGGTTCATTGAAAATATTTTTAGTAAACCTTAGTTGATTTTGAGAGGGGGGTGCTGGGGATTCTGTCCTCCCCAATTCAAGTTTCTGATGAAAGGTAGACATGATGCAACACTCTAATGCATGACTAGCTAGGATGTGACAATCTCCCAAAGGAGATGTGCTTTAAATATAATCCTCCCACTGAAGTAAAAGTAGTTGCACCTATTAAAGTTGAAGAAAAGACTATCGCTTATAATGATCCTATTGTTCCTACTGCTTATATTGAGAAAACACCTTTCCCTGTTAGAATAAAGGATCATGCTAAAGCTTCAACTATAGTCAACAAAAGTAACACTAAGAAACCCAAACCCTGTGAGCAAATTAAATTTGAACCTAGTATTGCTATGGTTAAAGACCTTTGGCTGATAATATTAATGGGCATGTTATATACTTCTGTGAGGAAACTGGTAGAATTGCTAGGCCTGATACTAAAAATAAACATAGACATGTTGTAGGCATGCCTGTTATTTCTGTTAAAAATAGGAGATCATTATTATCATGGCCTATGTGATATGGGTGCTAGTGCAAGTGAAATACCTCATTCCTTATAGAAAGAAATTATGCATGATGTTGCATCTGCTGAGATAGAGGAAATTGATGTTACAATTAAGCTTGCCAATAGAGATACTATTTCACCAGTTGGGATTGTTAGAGATTGTTGACACCTGATTTTGGCAAGTTACAGATTGCAATGAATATGGTCTCGAGTGAACAGGTTTTCAGCACAAAAATATTCACATCGCCGAGTGGAACAACTTTGATGTTTCGGTTATATTCATTCGACCTTATCTTACGGACCGAAACTATACTCCGAGTGGCATAATTCAATGTTCCGAGTGGTTTTTGGCCAATCATGTTTTCAAGATGAAATTGGATGAAGGAGCACTCTTAAGGAATTTTTTTCATCTCGTCGAGGCAATCAATTTTGATACATAAATCATCTCAATCGGAGTTCATATGCAAAATTTACAGTTAATACGGTCTGGACAGGCCAGATGTTGACACCTGATTTTGGCACAATGCAAAATGCAATAGAGATGGCCTCAAGTGACAAGGTATTTTACATGAGAAACTTCACATTTCCGAGTGGGACAACTTTGATGATTGGGCCATAATCATTCCGCATCTTATCAAAGACCAAAACTACACTGGGATTGTCATGTTTAGGTGTCCTGAGTGCTTTTTGGTTGATTATGCTTCCAAGAAAATCTCACATGGAAAACCATCCAACACGAATCATCTTCGTCTCTTCGAATCGATCGATTTTCATATAAAAATCGTCTCAATCCGAGTTCGTATGCAAAAGTTAGAGCTATCTGAGTGCAGCCCTATCAAGAGGCAAAATATGACGCGCCCCACCAGACACATGTCTGATGGGTGTCTGATGCAATACGTGAACGATTGGCTCTTCAAGATGGCCTCAAATCGAAAAACGTTCAACATGAAAGTTGTTCGTCTCGTCGAAACAAGTAAAAGTGCTTTTGGGCGCATTTTCATCCGAGGTCATTTACTACCACAAAAAAACCCCACAAGATGCAGCCAGTTTTAAACGTTTTGGAAAGATTGCCGGGCAAAAAGCTTGCCGGGAAAAAATCTAGCCGGGGAGGAAAGCTTGCCAGGGGAAAAGCTTGCCGGGCGAAGACCTTGCCGGGGCTGAAAAGCTTGCCGGGAAAAAGCTTGCTCGGGTGGAAACTGTCAAGGCCAATCCGACCAGAAACTGAAGATGGGCTCAAATGATTATCTAGATGGACTCGGATGAAGAAGTGTTCAACATGAAAGTTATTCGTAACGTCGAAACGGTAAAATTTGCTTTTGGAGTCATCATCATACGACGTAGTATACGACCTGCAGAGACGCTACAAGAGTCGGACGGTCCAGTCAGCTACATGACCGAGTCCGACTCGAAATTAAAGATGACCCCGTGGAGTATTCAAGATGGCCTTATTTGGAAAAGTGATCAACATACGGATTGTTGGCCTTGTCAAAGCGTACAAAATTGATATTTGAACCGTCTCCATCGGAAGTCTTATGCATATTCCACGGCCCGCGCAAGGAGCAAGACAGATGATTGGATCAGATTGGGGCTGAATCCAAGTGGGACCAGAACTAGGACTCTAGGTCGTGAATTGATGTAATTTTCTTGTAAGGAAAGCCTAGATGAATCATTTTCTTATACGGGAAGTCCACCCGCCTCTTATATATGTTGGGTGTGACGGCCGATTGAACTACACAATCGAACAAATCAATATACTACTTTTTCATCTACGTTTTATCTCTCCACCGTTTTTCTCTCTCGTTCTTCGCTGTTCTTCATGTTTTAGAGCTGCGAATCCCGAGGCTCTAGGGGCGAGCGATTCGACCTAGGGCAGCCCATAGCCGCCGCGCTCCCTGACGGGGTCCCTCCCAGGGGTGTGGGGTTTCTGGTCTGCAAAAGCGCCCGTTGACTGTCTTGCGTATCGCGTTGTCGGTCGGGTCTCCTTCGACGTGAGCTGTGGTGCATCACCCCCGGCGTCGAGGGTACACATGACGTGTTCATGTGTCGACACACTTTTTGGTGACTCCGCTGGGGACGAAGCTTTAAACAGTCTCCAGCCTGTTCTTGCTACGAGGAGAGCGTCATCAAGCGGCTGCAATCTACAACGGTAACATGCATCATCAATCTCCTTGCGTAGATGCAAATAGCCATTATGTTGATGTTGCTAGATCTTTCAACAGACATGTGATGTCGGCCAGCCCAAGTGAGCAAAGGCTGACTAGTTATTCTATTGGAGAAACTTGGAATTTACAGAATCGTGACATGCAACTTATGAATCTGAACTTTCGTGCATCGGCAACATCTTTCAATATGCCGGTGAACAACACGATTTGTTTGAGTGATCAATATAGGACACCTCATGTACGGGAGGGCATCTCAAAGTTTTATCCATCGGCAGCCGACTCGCAATATGCGGGTTCATCCCCAAACATGCCGATGAATGGGGGAATTGGCCATGCTTCTGTTAGCTATTTGGCCAGTTATCCTCAAACATCATATACTACACCTCGTCAGATTAATTGTTAAGTGGCATATGAAACTAAAAATATTGATGACTCGGCTCACCTTCACGGTCATGGCCGAGTGAATGGAGATTCTATAGGTGCATATGTGCCTAATATTGCAGGAGATGAGGTGGCTCTGGCTGCATTAAAAAATTTATCCCAAAATAAGAAGATTAGTGCTATTTGCCTTGAGCAACACGACAAGGGATTGGTTCCTGATTATGAGGCAATAAGAGCTAGGGTTTTGAAAGAAGACGAAGTGTTGCCGATTAATCAAATTGTCGAGAGAAAATGTTCAACGACGATGCACATGCCTTCACCTATCATTGCAGCATGTTACACACCCCCTATACAAGCGCAAAATTTCGGTAACATCAATTCATTGCCGAAAGATCCTAAAAGTATTGGGGGGCAAGCCGGTCCAAGCATGTCTGAGTTTGAAGGAAAATATGTGGCCCAAGTGGACAAGAACAAGCCAGAGCTCATAGGGAATAGCGTCAATGGCTTTGCTAGGCCAACTCTTGAGGAATTACCAGCAAAATATCAACAAGCTTATGAAATACACAAGAAGAGGCATGGAGAGGAATATTTGCAAGAATATGTCAAGTCCCTTCTTCCATTCAGCAATCATGATGGTTCCCCTGTGATGTTGAGGCAAGACAAAAAAAAGCTTTGCATGCAAATCAGCAACAAAGGGTTCACTCGGCTAATACGGTTGATTCGGTTGAAATCGAGTCAAATATGACTAAGTTGTGTACAACCGAGTTGAACAGTTCCTTTAGTCACAAGAAAATGGTGGATTCAATTGAAACCCGATTGAGCACCGAGACATTTAAGGCCGAGTGCATTGCATCGAGCCAACGGAGTGCATCGTGCCAGCCGAGTACATCATGGCAGCCGAGTGCATCGTTCCAGACGAGTGCATCACCGGCTAAAGTCGAGTGCATCAAGCCAATTATTTTCGTGTGTACCAAAACAGAAGATGACAGTTTCGTCAAGAAAAGGAACGGTAAACGCAACAAATTGGCCGTGTTAGATTTTTCTGGATGTGAGGGAGCTTACATGCTGCCCTATGAGTTTCATGCCAAAGAAATTGATGAGCATCAAAAGAAAAGTTATATGGCCAAACAAAGTTTGGCTAGTGATAAAGATCAAGAACCAGAGCGTGCACCTGGGCAAAGTTCAACTGAGAAAGAGCGTCCGAGTGAAATCCACTTGGGCAATCCGACTGAAATCTACTCAGGCAATCCGAGTGATGAGGCACGAGATCCAAAAAAAGGAAGAGGCATTCGAGAATTATTCAGAATTGGAGCAAGGTATTGTTCCAGTGGTGCAACCATCTTCTCGTTCCAACGACTTCACAAAGGAATATAAAGCCAGGTTCAAAGTTCTCCAGGATAGCCGATTCAAGAGCATCGGGAAAGGAGGACGAAAATCAATGCATAGGCGAGTCGGATGATGTTAAACTAACACCGCTCGGTTGTTTTGTATCGAAGCTGGTATCACAATATCGGTTAATGGAACAGGAGTGTACGTCCAGTGCAGTCATAGTGGATCACATCATCGGTACATCGCTGACTAATCCTATTATTATAATTGATCACGATGTCGAGCCGTCAAGACAAGAGCCAACGCGATGTTCGTTCAAGAAAAATTTCAAAGATTGCAACATGATCCGTCAAGTCAAGCAATCGGACAAGATAGGACGATTGGAGTTTGTTGATGCACGATCATTTGGACAGTCGGATCATTTTGACGGCCATCAAATGTTGACTCGGCTATCTTCAGCTGATTTATCTAAAAGTGGACATGTACACGTCAATGATGATGGGGTCAAGTCTTCGAGCAAGGATATTGTTAAAAAGTGAATCAAGAACAATCTTGAAGACAGAAATTCCATCAAAGCTACAATGGTAACATCTAGCACTGGGGGGCAACAAGAGAATTCAAAGACCTGTGCACGCACAACCAAAGAAAGCAAATGCCATGGTAAGCACAAAAGCAAAAAGTTGAAAGTCACTTCCGCGCAATTATTAGAAAAGTACAAAAAGATAATTGAGGCAAAGAGTGCTTATCGGCCGAGTGAAGCAAAAGCATCGAAGTCACCCCTAAGGCATAAATCTGAAGACTTGGATTGGCCAAGGAAGACGTTGAGCAAGCAGACTTCATATCCTGCTTTTGGGCCGCCAATGCCAATGTCATGGATGCCTCCCGACGCTCATGTAAATCCATATCCATCATGGGGCAGGTATGATACAAGGGCAAATTATCCATCTTATTTTAGATCATCTCGCCAACATTATGCAGCTCCAAAAAGATCAACATTTGATGAACAATCACACGTCAAAGACCATTTCAATCATAAGGAATCGGTCCGGAGCTCAAGGAACAAGAAAGAGGTGGTCAAGAAAGATGGTTGTAAGTGTGCTACTTCAGATTTGTTCTCAAATAACAAAGAGCCAGTTAAAGTATTGACATTGGCTACAAAAGGCAACGAGGCAAGTCAATCAAGTGCCAAATCTGAAGGGAAGAAGTTGAGAGTGCACAAGGCCAAAAAAGAGTTGGCATTGGTTGAAACAGAATCACAGCCGAGGTGCCCACTCGGCTTAGCACATTGGCAAGAGAAGGAATTACAAAGACTTAGTGCACATGAGTTGAGAAAGAAGAACATGGCATGGGTTCCCAAGAGGAGCAGTCAAAATAGAAATGATGTCCAACCTTCTATTACAACAAGTGTTAAGAAGTGAAGAAAGAAAAGGATGGCCGCAAGAGTGCTATTTCAGATCTGACTCCAAATGACAAAAAGCCAGCCGAGCCTACGTTGGCTACTAAGGACAAGAAAGTGAAGCAATTAAATTTCAAGGATCCAATAGTCAAGTTTGGACAGGCCAAGCCAGAGATGCCCAAAGTCAGGAAGAATATGCCAGTGCATAAACCAAAGTCCCAGCCGAGACACCCACTCGGCTTACCATATTCGCAACAGAAGAAGCTAAAACGGCTTAGGGCCAAAGAGCTGGAGAAGAGGAACATGGCCTGGGTTCCTAAGGGAAATCCTCGAGTCAAGAGCGGCATCACATCTCCTGTTGCGAAGCCAGCAGAAAATAAGGGAGTACAAGTGTAAAGCCCGTAGGCAAGGACGACAATTTTCATATAGGAGACTCCAGGAGGCGTCTCATCCATATTCTTCAATAGTACCATCAAAATCAACGCTATGGAATTTATCCTCAGCTGAAACATCTGACTTATTTCGGCTATTCACACTTTGGTGGACGGACTCCCGAGCACTTTTGAGATAAGAACGCATGGCCAATATTTGCATATCGCCCTCATAATTCATTGTGTTGGCAAAACCCGGCATCTGGCTAACAGTGTTCACCATGGTTGAGTTCCTACTCAGTGTTTGCCAATACTGGCGTGGCCGACTTAATTATTGAGTCGACCAACAATCAAGGGTCTAGTGCATAAAAGAGCCCCGACTCCAAATGTTATTTATTTGCAGGATTCAAGTCAGGAGACAGGCGTTGTTTGGCGCAGGCTTGATGGCGTACTTTCAAAACGAGTTGAGTCGCCGAACAGTTGACAGTATTCTTTGAGGTGCATGGTCATAATCGTTCGGAAACCGTCTTCGTTGAAGGGTTCTAATATTCCCAGGGAATGCCTGGACAAATGCAAGGTCCGAATTGACATAAGAAACTTACGTGGAAGCTTTTGTGACATCCAATTGTTGTTTTCAGACAACTATTATCCAAGAGGCTCTACCGAAGAAGCAACAAACATGAGCATATGGACGATTAAAATTATCATACTCAACATGCACAGCCGATGGAGTGTTGACATCGTGCTTAAACATTGCCCTAGGCAAGGTATTTTCTGGCACGCAAGCTCTGCCAGAAAACAGGGGGGCATGTGTTGACACCTGATTTTGGCAAGATACAGATTGCAATGAAGATAGTCTCAAGTGAATAGGTTTTAAGCATAAAAATATTCACATCGCCGAGAGGAACAACTTTGATGTTTTGGTTATTCATTTGACCTTATCTTACGGACCGAAACTATACTCCGAGTGGCATAATTCAATGTTCCGAGTGGTTTTGGCCAATCACGTCTTCAAGATGACATCGGATGAAGGAGCACTCTTAAGGAATTGTTTTCATCTCAATCGGAGTTCATATGCAAAAGTTACACTTAATACGGTCTGGACAGGCCAGATGTTGACACCTGATTTTGGCACAATGCAAAATGCAATAGAGATGGCCTCAAGTGACAAGGTATTTTACATGAGAAACTTCACATTGCCGAGTGGGACAACTTTGATGATTGGGCCATAATCATTCGGCATCTTATCAAAGACCAAAACTACACTGGGATTGTCATGTTTAGGTGTCCTGAGTGCTTTTTGGTCAATTATGCTTCCAAGACAATCTCAGATGGAAAACTATCCAACAGGGGTCGTCTTCGTCTCTTCAAATCGATCGATTTTCATATAAAAATCATCTCAGTTCGAGTTCATATGCAAAAGTTAGAGCTATCTAAGTGCAGCCCTATCAAGAGGCAAAATATGACGCGTCCCATCAGACACATGTCTAATGGGTGTCTGATGCAATGCGTGAACAATTGGCTCTTCAAGATGGACTCAAATCGAAAAACGTTCAACATAAAAGTTTTTCGACTCGTCGAAACAAGTAAAAGTGCTCTTGGGCGCATTTTCATCCGAGGTCATTTACTACCACAAAAAAACCCCATAAGATGCAGCCAGTTTTAACCGTTTTGGAAAGATTGCCGGGCAAAAAGCTTGCCGGGTGAAAAGCTTGCCGGGAAAAAACCTTGCCGGGGAGGAAAGCTTGCCGGGGGGAAAGCTTGCCGGGCGAAGACCTTGCCGGGGCTGAAAAGCTTGCCAGGAAAAAGCTTGCTGGGGTGGAAACTGTCAAGGCCAATCCGACCAGAAGCTGAAGATGGGCTCAAATGATTGTCTAGATGGACTCGGATGAAGAAGTGTTCAACATGAAAGTTATTCGTAACGTCGAAATGGTCAACTTTGCTTTTGGAGTCATCATCATCCGACGTAGTATACGACCTGCAGAGACGCTACAAGAGTCGGACGGTCCAGTCAGCTATATGACCGAGTCCGACTCGAAATTAAAGATGACCCCGTGGAGTATTCAAGATGGCCTTATTTGGAAAAGTGATCAACATACGGATTGTTGGCCTTGTCAAAGCGTACAAAATTGATATTTGAACCGTCTCCAGAAGAAGTCATATGCAGATTCCACGGCCCGCGGAAGGAGCAAGACAGAAGATTGGATCAGATTCGGGTTGAATCCAAGTGGGACCAGAACTAGGACTCTAGGTCGTGAATTGATGTAATTTTCTTGTAAGGAAAGCCTAGATGAATCCTTTGCTTGTACGGGAAGTCCAGCCGCCTCTTATATATGTTGGGGGTGACGGCCGATTGAACAACACAATCGAACAAATCAATATACTACTTTTTCATCTACGTTTTGTCTCTCAACCGTTTTTCTCTCTCGTTCTTCGCTGTTCTTCGTGTTTGAGAGCTGTGAATCCCGAGGCTCTAGGGGCGAGCGAATCGACCTAGGGCAGCCCATAGCCGCCGCGCTCCCTGACGGGGTCCCTCCCGGGGGTGTGGGGTTTTGGGTCTGCAAAAGTGCCCGTCGACTGTCTTGCATATCGCGCTGTCAGTCGGGTCTCCTTCGACGTGAGCTGCGGTGCATCACCCCCGGCATCGAGGGTACACGTGACGTGTTCATGTGTCAACAGAGATGTTGAAGTCTTGTGTGGGAAAGTTAAATATCCTGCTGATTTTCTTGTTCTTGGTTCCCAACAAGATAGCTTTTGTCCCATCATATTTGGTAGACCCTTCTTGAATACTGTTAATGCTAGGATAGACTGCGAAATGGATGTTGTTACTATTGGTTTGGGTGATATGTCTCATGAGTTTAATTTTGCTAAATTTCATAGACAACCCCGTGACAAGGGATTGCCTAGTAAAGATGAAATTATTGGTCTTGCTTCTATTGCTGTGCCTCCTAATGATCCTTTAGAACAATATCTGCTAAACCATGAAAATGAAATGTTTATGAATGAAAGAAGGGAAATAGATGAAGTATTCTTTAAACAGGGACCTATTTTGAAACACAACTTGCCTGTTGAAATACTAGGGGATCCCCCTCCACCCAAGGGTGATCCCGTGTTTGAGCTTAAACCATTACCCGATACTCTTAAATATGCTTATCTTAATGAAAAGAAGATATATCCCGTTATTATTAGTGCTAACCTTTCAAAGCATGAAGAAAATAAATTATTGAATACTCTGAAGAAGCACCGTGCTGCTATTGGATATACTCTTGATGATCATAAGGGCATTAGTCCCACTCTATGCCAGCACAAAATAAAATTGGAGAAAGATGCTAAACCAGTTGTTGATCACCAACGACGGTTAAATCCTAAGGTGAAAGAAGTGGTAAGGAAAGAAATACTAAAGCTTCTCGAGGCAGGTATAATTTATGCCGCTGCTGATAGTCAGTGGGTAAGATCTGTCCATTGTGTCCCTAAGAAGGGAGGTATTACTGTTGTTCCTAATGATAAAGATGAATTGATCCCACAAAGAATTGTTACAGGTTATAGAATGGTAATCGATTTCCGTAAACTGAATAAAGCTACTAAAAAGGATCATTACCATTTACTTTTTATTGATCAAATGCTAGAAAGACTATCCAAACATACACATTTTTGCTTTCTAGATGGTTATTTGGTTTCTCTCAAATACCTGAGTCAAAAGAGGATAAAGAAAAGACCACTTTTACTTGTCCTTTAGGTACCTTTGCTTATAGACGTATGCCTTTTGGTTTTATGTAATGCACCTGCTACCTTTCAAAGATGAATGATGGCTATATTCTCTGATTTTTGTGAAAAGATTGTTGAGGTTTTCATGGATGATTTCTCCGTATATGGAACTTCTTTTGATGATTGCTTGAGCAACCTTGATCGAGTTTTGCAGAGATGTGAAGAAACTAATCTTGTCTTGAATTGGGAGAAGATGCCACTTTATGGTTAATGAAGGTATTGTCTTGGGACATCAAATTTCTGAAAGACGTATTGAAGTAGACAAAGCTAAAGTTGATGCTATTGAAAAGATGTCGTATCCTAAGGACATTAAAGGTATAAGAAGTTTCCTTGGTCATGCAAGTTTTTATAGGAGGTTCATTATAGACGTATGTCTTTGATGATGATTGTGTAGAAGCATTTGAAATATTTAAGAAAGCATTGATTTCTGCACCTATTGTTCAGCCACTTGATAGGAATTTACCCATTGAAATTATGTGTGATGCTAGTGATTATGCAGTAGGTGCTTTTCTAGGACAAAGATTTGATAAGAAATTAAATGTTATCCAATATGCTAGTAAAACTCAAGACAGTGCCCAGAGAAATTATGCTACTACTGAAAAGGAATTTTTAGCAGTTGTATTTGCTTGTGATAAGTTCCGACCTTATATTGCTGATTCTAAAGTAACTGGTCACATTGATCATGCTGCTATTAAATACCTTATGGAAAAGAAAGATGCTAAACCTAGACTTATTAGATGGATTCTCTTGCTACAAGAATTTGATTTGCATATTATTGATAGAAAGGGAGCTGAGAACCCCGTTGCAGACAACTTGTCTAGGTTAGAGAATGTTCTTGATGACCCACTACCTATTGATGATAGCTTTCCTGATGAACAATTGGCTATGATAAATGCTTCTCGCACTGCTCCATGGTATGCTGATTATGCTAATTATATTGTTGCTAAATTTATACCACCTAGTTTTACATACCAGCAAAAGAAAAAGTTTTTCTATGATTTAAGAAATTACTTCTAGGATGACCAACACCTTTATAAAGAAGGAGTAGATGGTGTTATTAGACTTTGTATACCTGAGCATGAACAGGAACAGATCCTATGAAAATGTCACTTGGTGTCTACTACGCAACATTCTTCTTGTAGACGTTGTTGGGCCTCCAAATGCAGAGGTTTGTAGGACAGTAGCAAATTTCCCTCAAGTGGATGTCCTAAGGTTTATCAATCCGTGGGAGGCGTAGGTTGAAGATGGTCTCTCTCAAACAATCCTGCAACCAAATAGCAAAGAGTCTCTTGTGTCCCCAACACACCCAATACAATGGTACATTGTATAGGTGCACTAGTTCGGCTAAGAGATGGTGATACAAGTGCAATATGGATGGTAGATATAGGTTTTTGTAATCTGAAAATATTAAAACAACAAGGTAGCAAGAGATAAAAGTGAGCGTAAACGGTATTGCAATGCTAGGAAACAAGGCCTAGGGTTCATAATTTCACTAGTGCAAGTTCTCTCAACAATAATAACATAATTGGATCATATAAATATCCCTCAACTTGCAACAAAGAGTCACTCCAAAGTCACTAATAGCGGAGAACAAACGAAGTGATTATGGTAGGGTACGAAACCACCTCAAAGTTATTCTTTCCAATCAATCCGTTGGGCTATTCCTATAAGTGTCACAAACAGCCCTAGAGTTCGTACTAGAATAACACCTTAAGACACAAATCAACCAAAACTCTAATGTCACCTAGATACTCCAATGTCACCTCAAGTATCCGTGGGTATGATTATACGATATGCATCACACAATCTTAGATTCATCTATTCAACCAACACATAGAACCTCAAAGAGTGCCCCAAAGTTTCTACAAGAGAGTTAAGACGAAAACGTGTGCCAACCCCTATGCATAAGTTCATGGGCGGAACTCGCAAGTTGATCACCAAAACATACATCAAGTGGATCACGTGATATCCCATTGTCACCATAGATACGCACGGCAAGACATACATCAAGTGTTCTCAAATCATTAAAGACTCAATCCGATAAGATTACTTCAAGGGGAAAACTCAATCCATTACAAGAGATTAGAGGGGGAGAAGAAACATAAGATCCAACTATAATAGCAATGCTCGCGATAGTTCAAGATCGTATCACCTCAAGAACACGAGAGAGGGAGAGAGAAAGAGAGAGAGAGAGAGAGAGAGAGAGATCAAACACATAGCTACTGGTACATACCCACAGCCCCGAGGGTGAACTACTCCCTCCTCGTCATAGAGAGCGCCGGGATGATGAAGATGGCCACCGGTGAGGGTTCCCCCCTCCGAAAGGGTGCCGGAACAGGGTCCCAATTGGTTTTTGGTGGCTACAAAGGCTTGCGGCGGCAGAACTCCCGATCTATTCTATTTTTCGATCGTTTTAGGGTATATGGGTATATATAGGAGGAAGAAGTATGTCAGGGGAGCCACGAGGGGCCCACGAGGGTGGAGGGCGCGCCCTAGGGGGGTGGGCGCGCCCCCTACCTCATGGCTCCCTCGTTTCTTTCCTGACGTGCACTCCAAGTCTATCAGGTTGCTTTCCTTCCAAAAATAACTTCTCCAGAAGGTTTCATTCCGTTTCGACTCCGTTTGATATTCCTTTTCTTCGAAACACTGAAACAAGGGAAAAAACAGGAACTGGCACTGGGCTCTAGGTCAATAGGTTAGTCCCAAAAATATTATAAATGTGCATAGTGAAGCCCATAAAACATCCAAGATGGATAATATAATAGCATGAATACTTCATAAATTATAGATACGTTGGAGACGTATCAGCATCCCCAAGCTTAATTCCTGCTTGTCCTCGAGTAGGTAAATGATAAAAGAAAGAATTTATGAAGTGTGTATGCTAGTAGGTGCACAAGTTTGATCAATGATAATTTCAATCACCTTTTCTAGCATCATTATATGTCATAATAGTAGCTCATATCATAAAAATTTGCATGATCAAGTAAATAAACTATTCACATGTTAAAGCATAGATCATAAACCTTCTTGAAAACTAACAAACCATGTTATTAGTCATCAAACAATTAAGATTCATCTTATTTTCAGGAAGAGTCTATGTCAGAGCTTTGATTCAGCAAACTTCACATACTCAACTATCATTTAGTCTTCCATGATTGCTACCACTCAAAGCATATTTTTAGAACAAATAGTATTCATCGAACACAGAGAAAGATAGGGGCTTAATGTTTCGCCTCCCAACCTTTTACCTCAAGGGTAATGTCAACAGTAATAATTCATGCTCAAATATATTTGAATGGCCATATATGCCTAGATCTTTCCATCACATGATGCTTGCCAACTAAAGAGTAGGTTGTAATGAGAAGGAATACTACTGACTCTTGCATAAAAGTAAAAGATAGGCCCTTCACAGAGGGAAGCAGGGATTTGCAGAGGTGCCAGAGCTCGAAGCAAAAACAGAGATGAAAATAATTTTGAGAGGTATGCTTTCATTGTCAACATAATGACCAAGAGTTCCTAATATCTTCCATACTACATACATTAGGCGGTTCCCAAACAGAAATGTAAAGATTTTTAATCCCCCTCCACCAACAATCATCAATAAATGGCTTGCCCGAAACAATGGGTGCCTCCAACTAACATCAAACCTGGGGGAGTTTTGTTTGCAATTATTTTTGATTTGATTTCGATCTTTTGATCATGGGACTGGGCATCCCAGTTACCAGCCATTTTCTCGTGAATGATGAGCGGAGTACACTCATCGTGAGAATAACCCACCTAGCATGGAAGATACTGCCAGCCCCTAGTCGCTACGTGAGTTTGGCACATGCAAATTTACTTGGAACGGCAGGTAAATACCGTATATAGGTAGATATGGTGGACACTCATGGAAGAAACTTGGTTCAAGGAATTTGGATGCACAAGCAGTATTCCCGCTTAGTACAGATATTTTGGCTAGCAAAGGATTCTAAATAGCAAGCACCACATGTTAGAGGATCCATAACAATATAACTTCTATACAAATATACCCAAGCATAACGCATTATGTTGTCTTCCTTGTCCAACTTCAACTAATTTGCTCTGGTTTGAAAATAATTAATGGGGCTCACAATCATAGAAGATGTCGAAGATAGTATATTTATATGTGAAATCTCCCTTCCTTCAATATTCTTTCATGAATTGTTCAAGTGACCAATACAAACTTTGCTAACCTTCAATAAATTTACCACTTCTACTTCCTATATGTGAAGTCATTACTCCCCATGGGATAAGCATATGAAACATATATAATTTCAGATTTATGACATTCAAATCATTCAACCATTTACTCATAGGATATAAATGAAGCACATGAGTAAATGACAAACTACTCCCAAAAGATATAAGTGAAGATCAATGAGTAGTTAAATAATTATGTAGCTATGTGAAGACTCT
Source organism: Triticum urartu (assembly GCF_003073215.2). NCBI lineage: Eukaryota > Viridiplantae > Streptophyta > Magnoliopsida > Poales > Poaceae > Triticum > Triticum urartu. Next base: position 590,018,655 of record NC_053024.1, on the reverse strand, counting down.
CTAACATTTAAGACTTTCAGATCTTGGTATTTTATTCAAACAGCAAGCAAAGCTAAAGAAAATAAAATGACGCTCCAAGCAAAACACATATCATGTGGTGAATAAAAATATAGCTCCAAGTAGAGTTACCGATGGAAGTAGACGAAAGAGGGGATGCCTTCCGGGGCATCCCCAAGATTAGGCTCTTGGTTATCCTTGAATATTAACTTGGGGTGCCTTGGGCATACCCAATCTTAGGCCCTTGCCACTCCTTATTCCATAGTCCATCGAATATTTACCCGAAACTTGAAAACTTCACAACACAAAACTTAACAGAAAATATCGTGAGCTCTGTTAGCGAAAGAAAACAAAACACCACTTCGAGGTACTGTAATGAACTCATTATTTACTTATATTGGTGTTAAATCTACTGTATTCCAACTTCTCTATGGTTTATAAACTATTTTACTAGCCATAGATTCATCAAAATAAGCAAGCAACACAATGAAAACAGAATCTGTCAAAAACAGAACAGTCTGTAGTAATCTGTATCAAACGTATACTTCTGGAAATGCAAAAATTCTAAAATAAATTGGTGGATCTGAGGAATTTGTCTAGTAATCATCTGCCAAAAGAATCAACTAAATATCACTCTCCAGTAAAAAAGTTGAAGCTAACCTCGTGAGCACTAAAGTTTCTGTTTTTTACAGCATGATCATAAAGACCTCACCCAAGTCTTCCCAAAGGTTCTACTTGGCACAAACACTAATAAAAACACAAAACCACATCTAAAAAGAAGCTAGATGGATTTTTTTATTACTAAACAGAATCAAAAAGAAAGAAACTAAAATAAAATTGGGTTGCCTCCCAACAAGCGCTAACATTTAATGCCCCTAGCTAGGCATGATGATTTCAATGATGCTCACATAAAAGATAGGAATTGAAACATAAAGAGAGCATCATGAAGAATATGACTAGCACATTTAACTCTAACCCACTTCCTATGCATAGGGATTTTGTGAGCAAACAACTTATGGGAACAATAATCAACTAGCATAGGAAGGGAAAACAAGCATAACTTCAAAACTTTAAGCACATAGAGAGGAAACTTGATATTATTGCAATTCCTACAAGCATATATTCCTCCCTCATAATACTTTTCAGTAGCATCATGAATGAATTCAACAATATAACCAGCACCTAAAGCATTGTTTTCATGATATACTAGCATAGAAATTTTATTACTCTCCACATAAGCAAAATTCTTCTCATTCGGAATAGTGGGAGTATCATAAAAGACTTGAATACTCTAAATTGTTTCCACATTAAAAGAGTAATGTTCAGAAAAAGGGTAATCATAATCATGACAAGTTTTATAAATATAATCATCACTACTTTTTATAGCATAAGTTTCATCACAATAATCATCATAAGTAGCAACTTTGCTCTCATCATAATCGATTGAAACCTCTTCCAAGATAGTGGAAACATCACTAAATAAACTCATGACCTCTCCAAATCCACTTTCATAAGTATTATAAGATTCAACATCCTCCAAAATAGTGGTACCATTACTTCCTAATTAAAGTTGACACTCTTCCAAACCCACTTTCATCAATATAATCATCATAGGTAGAAGGCATGCTATCATCATAACAACTTTGCATATCAAAACTTGGGAGGCTAAAAATATCATCTTCACTAAACGTAGCATCCCCATGCTTGGGACAAACATTAATTTCATCAAATATATTCTCAAAAACATCATCTTCATCAAACATAGCATCCCCAAGCTTGGGCCTTTTCATATCATAAGCATAATCAATCTCATCATTAATAGTATGGATAGCACCAATAGTATAGCAATTATCATATTCTTCCAAGCAAGTGCCAAAAAGATTTTCAAGATCATAAGGAGTATCATTATCTTCCCAATCATAATCATCACAACAAGCAATAGGCATAACGAGATCATCATCAAGTGCATCATCTTCCACAATTATTTTTGATTCATTTTCATGAGGCACAACAATGATAGGAGCAACATTATTTGGGAGAGATATCTTTTTACCTCTATTCCTTTTCCTTTTCTTCTTCTTCACCACATCATGTGTGGGTTTAATCCTATTTTTGGAACTCTGTATTGATGAGATTGGTTGAATAGAAGGATCGTCCTCGTTACCTGATTCATCATAAGAAATAATAGGAGGATATTGGGAAGTCTCTTCCCTTTCATTAGTATTCTCTTCATCTTCTATTTGCTTTATTTTCATTATGTAATTGGAAATATAAGGATTTCCAATGCAATTCACCGCACAATACATATAAATTTCCTCTAGATCAAAGCCAAGAAGTTTATAACGGGAAAATTCTAGAAGATGCTTAGTTATACGTTTCATTTCTTCGTAGCCCATAAGCAAATTAAGTTCATTATAATGTGCAAGGGAAATCAAGTCATCACAATTTTTGGACATGATTAGATCATGAAACAATTTACATCACAATTTTATGCCTCTTGCAATAAATATCTTCTGTATTTGGTGTGTACTTGCAAACCCAATGCACTCCACAAAAATTGACATGTTTATAGGAGACATTTTCATCATAACTAGTGCAATCATCATTAGTACCATGGATATTCAAGGAGTTCATACTAACAACATTGTAATCATGCTCATCATTCAAAGATTTAGTGCCAAACATTTTAATGCATTCTTCTTCTAACACCTTGGCACAATTTTCCTTTCCATCATACTCACGAAAGATATTAAAAAGATGAAGCGTATGAGGTAAACTCAATTCCATTTTTTTATAGTTTTCTTTTATAGACTAAAGTGGTGATAAAACAAGAAACTAAAATATTCGATTGGAAGATCTAAAGATATACCTTCAAGAACTCACCTCCCCGGCAACGGCACCAGAAAAGAGCTAGATGTCTACTACACAACCTTCTTCTTGTAGACGTTGTTGGGCCTCCAAGTGCAGAGGTTTGTAGGACAGTAGCAAATTTCCCTCAAGTGGATGACCTAAGGTTTATCAATCCGTGGGAGGTGTAGGTTGAAGATGGTCTCTCTCAAACAACCCTGCAACCAAATAGCAAAGAGTCTCTTGTGTCCGCAACACACCCAATACAATGGTAAATTGTATATGTGCACTAGTTCGGCTAAGAGATGGTGATACAAGTGCAATATGAATGGTAGATATATGTTTTTGTAATCTGAAAATATAAAAACAGCAAGGTAGCAAGCAATAAAAGTGAGCGTAAACGGTATTGCAATGCTAGGAAACAAGGCCTAGGCTTCATACTTTCACTAGTGCAAGTTCTCTCAACAATAATAACATAATTGGATCATATAAATATCCCTCAACTTGCAAAAAAGAGTCACTCCAAAGTCACTAATAGCGGAGAACAAACGAAGAGATTATGGTAGGGTACAAAACCACCTCAAAGTTATTCTTTCAAATCAATCTGTTGGGCTATTCCTATAAGTGTCACAAACAACCCTAGAGTCCGTTCTAGAATAACACCTTAAGACACAAATCAACAAAAACCCTAATGTCACCTAGATACTCCAATGTCACCTCAAGTATCCGTGGGTATGATTATACGATATGCATGACACAATCTCAGATTCATCTATTCAACCCACACATAGAACCTCAAAGAGTGCCCCAAAGTTTCTACCAGAGAGTCAAGATCAAAATGTGTGCCAACCCCTATGCATAAGTTCATGGGCGAAACTCGCAAGTTGATCACCAAAACATACATCAAGTGGATCACGTGATATCCCATTGTCACCACAGATACGGACGGCAAGACATACATCAAGTGTTCTCAAATCATTAAAGCCTCAATCCGATAAGATTACTTCAAGGGGAAAACTCAATCCATTACAAGAGAGTAGAGGGGGAGAAGAAACATAAGATCCAACTATAATAGCAAAGCTCGCGACACATCAAGATCGTATCACCTCAAGAACACGAGAGAGAGAGAGAGAGAGAGAGATCAAACACATAGCTACTGGTACATACCCTCAGCCCCAAGGGTGAACTACTCCCTCATCGTCATGGAGAGCACCGGGATGATGAAGATGGCCACCGGTGAGGGTTCCCCCCTCCGGCAGGGTGCCGGAACATGGTCCCGATTGGTTTTTGGTGGCTATAGAGGCTTGCGGCGGCGGGACTCCCTATCTATTCTGCTTTTCGATCATTTTAGGGTATATGGGTATATATAGGAGGAAGAAGTACGTCAGAGGAGCCACGAGGTGCCCACGAGGGTGGAGGGCGCACCCCCCTACCTCGTGGCTCCCTCGTTTCTTTCCTGACATGCACTCCAAGTCTATCAGGTTGCTTTCCTTCCAAAAATAACTTCTCCAGAAGGTTTCATTCCGTTTCGACTCCGTTTGATGTTCCTTTTCTTCAAAACACTGAAACAAGGGAAAAAACAAGAACTGGCACTGGGCTCTGGGTCAATAGGTTAGTCCCAAAAATAATATAAAAGTGCATAGTAAGGCCCATAAAAAATCCAAGATAGATAATATAATAGCATGAATACTTCATAAACTATAGATACGTTGGAGACGTATCATCACTCCGAAGCTTATGGAGGAGACCACGCTGGAGATAGGATTGCGCATAAGGTATTGCAATCCGGTTTTTATTGGCCTACTCTCTTCAAGGATGCCCGTAAGTTTGTCTTATCTTGTGATGAATATCAAAGAATTTGTAATATTAGTAGACGTCAAGAAATGCCCAAGAATTATTCACTAGTTATTGAACCATTTGATGTTTGGGGGTTTGATTATATAGGACCGTTTCCTTCCTCTAATGGGTATACACATATTTTAGTTGCTGTTGATTACGTTACTAAGTGGGTAGAAACTATTCCAACTAGTAGTATTGATCATAACACCTCTATTAAGATGCTTAAAGAAGCTATTTTTCCGAGGTTTGGAGTCCCTAGATATTTAATTACTGATGGTGGTTTGATGTCTACTACGCAACCTTCTTCTTGTAGACGTTGTTGGGCCTCCAAGTGCAGAGGTTTGTAGGACAGTAGCAAATTTTCCTCAAGTGGATGACCTAAGGTTTATCAATCCGTGGGAGGCGTACACTACGGGAAATAGGAGATTTGCCGTCAGTAATTTCTTTGCCGTCAGCATTTCGTCGGGGCAGACGGCAAAGAAAGGGTTTGCCGTCATCAACAGACGGCAAAGAAAAAGTAACAGCAAAATAGACTTTGCCGTCTGCCTTTTATATTACAGACGACAAAGAGTAAACTTTGCCGTCTGTAACAATAAATACAGACGGCAAAGAGCTTTGCCGTCTGCCTTTTTTATTATATATGGCAAAGAGCTCATTTTGCCGTATTTAATATAAAACGCAGACAGCAAAGAACTTTGCCGTCTGTAAATTTATTAACATACGGCAAAGTGCTTACTTTGCCGTCTGTAAATAGAACCACAGACGGCAAAGAGAAAACACAAGTCCACGGATCGATCACGCGGATCGCTGACATGGCTAAATCACCTCCGCACATCCCCACCAAGCAAAACCCACTAGCCCCACGTCCCACGCCCACTCTCCACCTTATCCATCCGACACCCCACGCCCCACCACTATTCCCACGTCTCTCTCCCCCACGCCCCAACACCTCTGCCTCGCACGACCCGTGGCCATCTCTCCTCCCGGCCTCTGCCTCGCCGTCCCCGACCCCATCGCCCCTGCCGGCCCCGGCGTGAGTCCCCTGTCGCCCCCACCGGCCCCCGGCGCGAGTCCCCCGTCACCGCCACCGGCCGCTGGCCTCGGCTCGTCCCCCGTCGCCCCTGCCTACCTTCGGCCCCAGCCCCCGTCACTCCTGCCTGCCCCCAGCCGCGCGGGCAGCGAGCATGGCGGACACGCGGGTGGCGAGCACAGGCGCACGGCGGCCTCGTCCCTCGGGCGCACGGCGGCCTCGTCCCTTCGGCGCGCCGCGGCCTCGTCCCTCCGGCGCGCGGCGGCCTCCTCCCTCGGGCACGCGGCGGCCTGATCCCTCGGGCGCACGACGGCTCGTCCCTTCGGTGCGCGGCGGCCTCGTCCCTCGGGCGCGCGGCGGCGTCCTCCCTCCTGCGTGCGGCGGTCTCCTCCCTCCGGCATCGGCCGCCCGACGCTGCACTGGCGCGCGACAGTGCCCCCCCCCTCTCTCCAGGATCCAGCGAGCACATGGCGAGAAGAAGGAAGGCCGGCGGTGAAGTACATGTTGCTGCGATGGAGGACATGGAGGACTTGATTGATTTTCATTTTTAGTTTCTAGGGGTCCTGGTTCCGGTGAGATGCTCTGCTAGGATGTCACTTTAAAAAAAATGAAAAACAATCTTTGTCGTCTGTACTTTTGTCTGGATGACGGCAAAGCACATGTTTTGACTGATGGCAAAGAACACGTTTTTGCCGTCTGTTATTTTTGCGGCAGACGGCAAAACCGAATTGACTGACGGCAAAATCTTTGCCGTCATCTCGATAAAAGGAAGACGGAAAAGTATTCTTTGCCGGCTAATCTTTGCCGTCTGAGTTTGCCGTCTGCTTCCTGACGGAAAAATCTTTGCCGTCTGGATTTGGGTCTTTGCCGTCTGTGATCCACAGACGGCAAATTACCTGTTTCCTATAGTGGTAGGATGAAGATGGTCTCTCTCAAGCAACCCTGCAACCAAATAACAAAGAGTCTCTTGTGTCCCCAACACACCCAATACAATGGTAAATTGTATAGGTGCACTAGATCGGCGAAGAGATGGTGATACAAGTGCAATACGGATGGTAGATATAGGTATTTGTAATCTGAAATTATAAAAACAGCAAGGTAAAAAGTGGTAAAAGCGAGCATAAACGGTATTGCAATGCTAGGAAACAAGGCCTAGGGTTCATACTTTCACTAGTGCAAGTTCTCTCAATAATAATAACATAATTGGATCACATAACTATCCCTCAACATGCAACAAAGAGTCACTCCAAAGTCACTAATAGCGGAGAACAAACGAAGTGATTATGGTAGGGTACGAAACCACCTCAAATTTATTCTTTCCAATCAATCCGTTGGGCTATTCCTATCAGTGTCACAAACAGCCCTAGAGTTCATACTAGAATAACACCTTAAGACACCAATCAACCAGAACCCTAATGTCACCTAGATACTCCAATGTCACCCCAAGTATCCGTGGGTATGATTATACGATATGGATCACACAATCTCAGATTCATCTATTCAAACGAACACAAAGTATTTCAAAGAATGCCAAAAAGTTTCTACTAGAGAATCAAGACGAAAACGTGTGCCACTGGTAGAAAAAGGGCCAGTTGTCCCGGTTCGTAAGGGCCTTTTGTCCCGGTTCTGGAACCGGGACTAAAGGGTCGGTACTAATGCCCTGTCCCTTTAGTCCCGGTTCAATCCAGAACCAGGACAGATGGGCCTCCACGTGGCCTGTGCGCAGAGCCCAGGCAGGAGACCCTTTGGTCCCGGTTGGTGGCACCAACCGGGACCAATAGGCATCCACGCGTCAGCATTTCTATGGCTGGGGTTTTTGTTTTTTGTTTTGAAAGGGGGGGGGGGTTTGGGGGTTTTGGGGGGTTAATTTAGGTGTTTCATATATTGTGTTAGCTAGCTATAATTAATAGAGAGAAGTGTCCTCTCTTATGTCCGTGCTTGGTCGACGCTACGTACTATACATACGTATAGAGAGGACTAGACACGCTAGCACTACTAGGGAAAAGCCTATACACAGAATCTTACCAGCAGCGCGCTTTAAAATCAGGCGCTGCTGCTAAGTAGCAGTAGCGCGGGTTTTTAACCCTCGCTACTACTAAGTTGATAGCAGTAGCGCTGGTTTTTTACCCTCGCTACTACTAAGCGGTCTCTACCGTGCCCCCCGGGGACATGCAATAGTAGTAGCGCGGGTTTTTAACCCTCGCTACTACTAAGTTGATAGCAGTAGCGCTGGTTTTTACCCCTCGCTACTACTAAGCGGTCTCTACCGTGCCCCTAGGCCATGCCATAGTAGTAGCGAGGGTTATAAACCCACGCTACTACTAAGTTTTTACCCCTCGCTACTACTAAGAGGCCTCAACCGTGCCCCTCCGGGACATGCCATAGTAGTAGTGAGGGGTAAAATCCCTCGCTACTACTAAAGGTCCCATTTTGAAACTCTACCCCCCCTGTGGATCGCCTTTTCGGTTTTGTAAAAAGCAAAAGAAAATGATAAAAACTTCAAAAATTAAAATCCTTCGAGATGTAGTTATGTTACTACATCTACTAGTTAGGAAAATTTAAAAACTTAAATTTGGACATGTTTTGCAAAAAGTGTAGGGAAAATGTAAAACTGCTATAACTTTTGCATACGATGTTAGAAAAAAACGTATAATATATCAAAATGTTTCAAAAATTAAAATCCTTTGAGATGTAGTTATGTTACTACATCTACTAGTTAGGAAAATTTAAAAACTTAAATTTGGACATGTTTTGCAAAAAGTGTAGGGAAAATGTAAAACTGCTATAACTTTTGCATACGATGTTAGAAAAAAACGTATAATATATCAAAATGTTTCAAAAATTAAAATCCTTTGAGATGTAGTTATGTTACTACATCTACTAGTTAGGAAAATTTAAAAACTTAAATTTGGACACGTTTTGCAAAAAGTGTAGGGAAAATGTAAAACGGCTATAACTTTTGCATACGATGTCAGAAAAAAAACGTATAATATATCAAAATGTTCAGCACGAAAATCCGCATACGATGGAGACCGCCTACGGCCTGTTTGCAAATTTTTAGAATCCTCAAATTCTAAAAGGAAAAAAAGTTATGCTCAAATTTCTGTTTTTTTTAATTTTGGTCAAATCTGGTCAAACTGTGGTCAAACTACTTATTCAAGAAGTATTAGTGTTACTAAATAATTATTCAAGAATATTAGTGTTACTAAATAATTATTTCAGCTTTTTGGAATTTTGCTCAAATCTGGTCAAACTGTGGTCAAATTTTGGTCAAAATGTGGTCAAACTCCTTATTCAAGAAATATTAGTGTTACTAAATAATTATTGTTTTTTAGAACAATAGTTTTAAACTCAAACAGTGAAATGTGTGACTTCATGCTCAAGCTAAACCCCCGAGGGTTAATAGGATTGACATCTTACTATTGTCAGGAAAACAACAAGTGCGGACTTGGAATCGAGGGAGAATAGAACCCGGAAGTTAAGCGTGCTCAGGTTGGAGTAGTGAGAGGATGGGTGACCGTCCGGGAAGTTAGATGATTTGGAATGATGAGGGGTGATTAGAGATTAAATTGAGCAGCGATGAGGGTGATTAGAGATTAGAGGTTAAAATAATTCATAAATTTGAAAATTCGCGCAAAAAATTCGAAAAATAATTCCGCGGGTTAGTAGTAGCGCGGGTTTTTACCCACGCTACTACTAACAGACGTAGTAGTAGCATGGGTGGCACCCGCGCTGCTGCTATACGTTAGCTGTAGCGCCTTATTAGTAGCACCGGCCCCCGCGCTGCTAATAGGCCCAAAACCCGCGCTGCTGCTAGGCTTTTCCCTAGTAGTGTAGCTAGCTAGTAAGCAAACGAAGGAAACAGAAGATTGTCATGAACATATATGCATACAGAGAGAAGTGATATCGACCACCTCTCCTTCTCCGAGAGATTGGTCGAACAACAAGTTCTCGTATATCTATCCGACACTACCGGCTACATATATACAATAATTATCTCTTACAAATATAATCATACGGACTCAGGGTCCACATAGTATTCTCCGTCTTCAGCGATCACGTGGTCAAGAAAGAATGCCGCCAATTCCTCTTGAATTGCTCGCATGCGAGCTGGTGCTAGGAGTTCATCCCGCTTCCGAAACATCTAATTTAAAGAAGGGGGTCAATACATATATATATGAATGAATGAAACTCAACACAAATGATGGTAATAAAATAAAATTGTGAATGTTGTTATTTACGTACTTCATATTGTTCGTCAGTGTAGCCCCGCTCACAGGTCGTGTGCCGGATGGACTCGCAAACGTAGTATCCACAGAAATCATTCCCTTGTTCCTGCCACAACCACTTTACAAGAAAAAGAGGTCAATCAAACTGATAAGCAAGAATGCCAAATGGTATTGATGAAACTAGCACTTGAATCACTAGTAGATGCGCGGAACATGCTACTATAGTACTTACTTTTGGGTGTCTAAATTGCAGCTCCTTCGGCAGTCCCGGAGCTTTTCTGTTGAGTTTTCTCCAAACCCCGCCAGACAAAGAAAACAATTACTTGATATATCAGGAAATGAACAAAGTTGCTGATATGGTGGATAATGATCGATTTAACTTACTTCTCGAGTATTTGAGTCATGTCTGCATAGTCCTGGGGATCTTTTCGTCTTGAGTCTAAGACGGTTACTAGTCCCTGCTCAAGCTTAATCTCTAGGAGAATATAGTGGAAACTGCACACGCATGCATAACTCATCAATTACATTAATATAACCTTGACTAATATATAAGGGAAACTGAATACGCACAAGACAGTAAAACTCACTTGAAGTTGTAAGGAAAGAGTATTATATCTTTGTTTTCATTTATTACCAACAATCATAGCAAGTTGGCCTCGGTAGCTGCGGCATGAAATTTAACCTGAGTTGCATCTATGAGATATGTGTTAATGAACCCAATATCACCGACTTGTCTTTTCTTCAATTCGGCGATCTTCAATCTGCATAATATAGTGAGGATGATTATAAATACATGCAATGAAAGAGCTGAGCTATATAGAGAGACTTAATGACAGAAGTAGTACTACTTACAGACAGTAGTAGGCGACCGTTGTCTTATCGAGGGCCAATTGATTGAAAAACTGAAAGAACTCCTCAAATGGAACAGGCAACAGTTCAATTCCAACGAGGTCATGCTCCTTTTTAACTTTCACATACAAAGTACTCCTCCCCCAGAGTCTCTACAGATTTTCAAGTACCAATCATGCAATCTTCGCATCATTGTTGATAGAGATCTTTCATCTTTGACGAGAGGCTTCCCGTACTCGTATCTTTGTATCTGCACCTCCATGGGTTCATAATGTACATCGTCGGGCAGGTAATCGGCAAGATTGCTATAACCGGGCACCATCCTCGGATCATTAGCGACCTTGTCGCTAGGCACCTTGAGCGGGGGGCACGATTTGCTTTGCTTGTTCGCCGAGCTGGGCAATTTGTTTCCCAGCTCGTCGTTCTTTCAGCCTTTGATCACTGACAGTACTTCCCGACCGCTCCGCTTCGGCAAATTCCTTTCCAATAATGCGCTCATAGTTTACTTTCGGCGGAGACTTGGGTGGTTTTGTCAGGGCAGCCAAAGTGCGCTTCGCTTTCACCGGATCTACCTTCTCCTCCGGAAGTGGATGTCTCTTTGCTTTCAACCCTTGAAACCAGTCATCCACTTCGGTTCGTGCGATCTCGGCGTTCTCCTCCGGGGTCCTCTCGTATGGTAACTTCTCTGGAGTCTTCAGAGAAGGACCGAATCTGTATGTCCTCCCGCCTCTGACTGTACTACTAGACGCCGGCCGAGCAGACAGAGCGATTGTCTTCTTTACTTGCTTACGAGGCAGAGGAGAAGAACTACGACGCGTCGGAGCAGCCGGAGCAGTGGCAGGTCTCTTCCGCCCTTGCTGACGAGGCGGAGAAGGAGGAGGCTGGCTGCTCGGGCGCGTCGGCGCAGCCGGAGAATGAGGCGGAGTGCCGCCAAGCGCTGGAGAAGGAGCCGGTCGAGTGCCCTGATTGTCACTCGCCGGAGGAGGAGGCGGTGGAGGAGGCGGAGTGCCCTGACTTGCCGGAGGAGGAGGAGGAGGCGGAGGCGTCCAGTTTGGAAGGTTGATGAGCTCCTTCTGCCATAGGCATGGAGTCTTCAGAGCAGACCCCAGCCTAGTCTCCCCTTCACCGGTAGGGTGGTCAAGATGGAGGTCATCAAATCCCTCCGTTGTTTCATCCACCATCACCCTAGCATATCCTTCTGGAATCGGGCGACAGTGAAAAGTTGCGCCGGGTTCAGTAGGATAAACAGAGCCAACAGCCGCCTTGACCTTCAAATTCATCCATTGCGTCATAAGGTGACAATTTTGAGACTCCGTGATAGCATCCACGGGATAGCTGGCAGGAGCCGTCAAGGCATGCTCCGGCTGAAGCAGCTCGGTGGAAGCCACGCTGCTTCTCCACTGCAATGGCGGGGTAGCTTTGGGGGAAGCTTCGGCAATATGTTTGCTGGGATTTGCTTCTCGTTCCTTTATCGCTTGTACCCTTGCTTGCAGCGCCTGCATTTGGGTCTGCTGCACTTTTTTCCTCCTCTCATGGGATTTGTAACCGCCTGCGTCCGGAAACCCAACCTTCCACGGAATGGAGCCTAGCGTGCCTCGTGTCCGTCCAGGGTGCTTAGGATTCCTGAGGGACATTGTGAGCTTGTCGTTCTCTCTGCCTAGAAAGAATGTGCCTTGCTGCGCTGCTTCGATATAGTGCTGAAGCTTCCTGACTGGTATGTCCATTTGATCGTTCGTCCAAATGCGCTTCCCTATTACAGGGTCCAAGGTTCCGCCAGCCCCGAAGAACCAAGTCCGGCAACGGTCTGGCCAGTTAATTGTCTCTGGTTCGATCCCTTTATCAACAAGATCATTCTCAGTCTTGGCCCACTTAGGCAGGGCTACGAGGTAGCCACCTGACCCCGTGCGATGGTGATGCTTCTTCTTTGCAGCATTTTGCTTGTTTGTCGCCGACATCTTCTTACTCTTTTCTGATGTCTTGTGGGCCACAAATGTGGGCCAGTGATCTCTGATCTTCTCATATCTGCCCTTGAATTTTGGTGTCTCATTATTTTCGACAAACTTATTCAGCTCTTTCTTCCACCTCCTGAATAGTTCTTCCATCCTCTTAAGAGCAAAAGAATTGATTAATTGCTCTTTAACTGGCTTCTCTGGATTATCCTCTGGCGGTCGGGTGAAATTTGACATCAGCTCAGTCCAAAGATCATTTTTCTGCATATCATTGACATAAGACACCTCAGAGTCTTCTGTAGCCGGCTTAAACCATTGCTGGATGATGATGCGCTCTTTGTCCGGAGGGGTTCAATCGGTTCGCCATCGGGCGCGATTGCTATGATCTCAAACTTTTCATCCGAGCTCAACTTTTTCTTCGGGCCTCGTCTCTTTACCGAAGTTGTGCTCGATCCAGAGGGCTAGAAAAAAGAACAAAGACTTAATTAATATGTGTACATACCAAAACAATGAATGCATCAATTAGCTAGTCAGCAGAAGCTTAACTAATATATATACCTGGCCGGACTCGGTTCGGTCACCGGAGATGTCCTCACGGTCTCCTTCTTGCACCGACATTGGGTCACCGGAGCCGTCCTCATGGTCTCCTGCTTGCACCGGCATTAGCTCACCAGAGCCATCATAATCATAGCCAGATGCTTCCAGACCATCGGTGTCGTTGAGAAACAACGAGCAGATGGCATCACTTCCTCGTGCGATTATGTCCCCCAACAACTCTACTTGTACTTCGTCTCGGTCGGTGTCCATAGTTTCTACAAATATTCACAACATGGCAATTATTATTCAAACATGACAGATGGATATATTAGTGGCAAAAACGTAGAACTAATATTAATTAGTGGCCTCGACGCTGCTTCTCTAGGGTTTGGGGTGGCCTCGACACTGCTTCTCTAGGGTTTGGGGTGGCCCCGACAACGCTTCAAGGATAAAAAAAGAAGAGGAAGAAGAAAAAAATGAGGAGAAGAAAGAATAGAGGAGTAAGAACTCCTCTATTCTAAGAGGAGAAGAAAGAATAGAGGAGTAAGAACTCCTCTATTCTTTCTTCTCCTCTTTTTTTCTTGTTCTTCCTCTTTTTTTTTTATCGTCTTCTTCCTCTCATGTTCGAGAGGATCGCCGAGGGGTCGGGAGGTTGCCTAGTGTCAAAGGATTCAACAAACCCATGTCTTCATCATTAGGCGAAAGTAACAGGTGCATGGTGGTACGAAGCTCTCCAAAGTTATTTTGGAACGGAGTCCCAGATAAGATAATTCACTTTTAGGTACAAAGTTCAGCAAGAACTTTCCAAATATCGTTATTTGGAAGGCCTTTGCTGAAATTCATACAAAAAGGCAAATTATCCTATCCGGGACACCATTCCAAAATAACTTTGGAGGACTTCGTCATGCCCTGGTTACTTCCGGCTAATGATGAAGCCATGGATTTCTTCAATACTTTGACACTAGGAAACCTCTCTCGACCCCTCGGCGATCGTCGACCCCTCGAACCCTCGACGACCCTGGAACCCTCGACCCTCGATCCCTCGAACCTATAGAACCCTCGAAGAAAGGAATAGCTAGAGGAGAAGATCAAAGAAAAAAAAGAAGAAATAAAAGAGGAGAAGAAGAAAGGAATAGTGGAGAAGAAGATATTCTATTTTCTCTTCCTCTCCACTATTCCTTTCTTCTTCTCCTCTTCTTTTCCTTCTTTTTTCTTCTTCTTATTTATTTCTCCTCTTCTTTTCCTCTCCTCTTCTTCTTTCTTTCCTCTTCTTATTTTCTTCTTTCCTATCCTTCTTTTTCTAAAATTGTAACTTTTGCATATATAAAACTTTTCTAAAATTGTAACTTTCTATATATGAACAAAAAACTTTCTATGAACAAAAAAACATTTTTAACATATATATTTAGCAAATTCTAGCCACATACATCACATACACATATACATTATAGCTGCATACACATATACATCACATATGAACAAAAAAATAAACTAATAAAAATTAAAAAAACATATTGCAACATATGAACAAAAACATATAGCCACATACATACACACACATTATATATATATGAAAAAAATTAAACTAATAACCAAAGTGGTGGCGCCGGCGGGGTAGAGGGGCATGGCGGTAGCGGTGGCGCCAACGGGGCAGGGCAGGGCAGGGGCGCGGGAGCGAGGCAAGGCAGGGGCGCGAGGCAGGTGCTCACAGAGGGGTGGCGGAGCACAGCGGGCGGCGTCGTGGCGCGGGGACGACGGTGAGGAGGCGGGCGGCGTCGGGGCGGCGGCGACGGCAAAGTTGAGCAGCCTGACGGCATCGGAGGCAGCGACGACGGTGAGGTGGACCAGCCTGACGGCGTCGGAGGCGGCGGCGATGACGAGGTGGAGCAGCCTGACGGCTCGGCGGCGACGGCGACGAGGCAGAGCAGCGGGCGTCGGGCGGAGAAGAAAGGGATGGATTTGGTCAAAAACTACTAAGTGCTGTAGATATAGCAAGAGCATTGGTCCCGGTTCGTGAAACCAACCGGGACTAATGCCACCTTTAGTCCCGGTTGGTGCCACCAACCGGGACCAAAGGCCAATTTTCAGCAGCCCAAAGGGCGGGAAGCGGCAGCCTTTGGTCCCGGTTGGTGGCACCAGCTGGGACTAAAGAGGGGCATTGGTCATGGTTCGTGGCACCAACCGTCACCAATGGCCCCTTTAGTCCCGGTTGGTGCCACCAACGGGGACCAAAGGCCTTGTGCTGCCCCGCGCCTAAATGTTTAGTCTCACCTCGCTAGTTGAGAGGGAGCCGCACCTGTTTATAAGGTGCGGTGCGCCTTCCCTCTTGAGCTCCTCTCTAAAGCAGGCTTTTGGGCCTAACCGTGCAATGTGTGCCTGTGGGCCTATTGGGCCTCCCGCGGGCCTGAATCCTGGCCCATGGTAGGGTTTCTAGTCGTATTCAGGCCGTGGGTGCCCAGTAGGTGGCACTTTTTTTGTTTTTTTTGTTTTTTTGTTTCTACTTACAACAAAATACTTATTGTTGCTATATTTAATTTTTTTCCAGTTTTTTCTTTTTGTTTTCTGCATTATTTATTTTCTTTTGTTTTTTGCTTTATTTTTTAATTCTTTTCGCGTTTAGTTTTAGAAAAATTATAAACTTTTTGTTAGTGCCATTAGTTTTCAAATTTGAAAACACTTTTTTTTGTTTTTTTTGTTTTCTTTGTTGCTTTATTTATTTCATTTTGTTTCTACTTACAACAAAATACTTATTCTTGCTATTTTTATTTTTTTCTAGTTTTTTTGTTTTGTTTTCTGTATTATTTATTTTCTTTTGTTTTTTGCTTTATTTTTTAGTTCTTTTTGCTTTTAGGTTAGCAAAATTATAAACTTTCTGTTGCTTTATTTATTTTATTTTGTTTCTACTTACAACAAAATACTTATTGTTGCTATTTTTTCCAGTTTTTTTGTTTTGTTTTCTCCATTATTTATTTTCTTTTGTTTTTTGCTTTATCTTTTATTCTTTTTGCTTTTAGTTTTAGAAAAATTATAAACTTTCTGTTAGTGCCATTATAAACTTTTTGCTTTTAATTTGAATTCTTTGAAAATTGTTTGAATCACAAGTTTGTGATTAACTTACTAAAAAATGAGAATAGATGCGCTTATAGAGAAAATTCAACCTAAATTCCTAGTAAATTTCTATGAATTTAGGTTGAACTTTTCTCTATTAGGGCATCTATTTTCACTTTGAGAGGTGCTCAACAAGGCAGAGAGGGAAGGGCTTATAAACCGGTGTGAGCCCCTTCGGTTGGCGAGGTGGGACTAAACTCTGCCCGCAACGAGAACCAACCCTTTAGTCCCGGTTTGTGGCACAAACCGGGACTAATGGTCATGGGCTAGGGGCGAGGAGCAAAATTATAAACTTTCTGTTAGTGCCATTAGTTTTCAAATTTGACAACACTTTTTTTGTTTTTTTTGTTTTCTTTGTTGCTTTATTTATTTTGTTTTGTTTCTACTTACAACAAAATACTTATTGTTGCTATTTTTATTTTTTTTCCAGTTTTTTTCTTTTTTTCTGTATTATTTATTTTTCTTTTGTTTTTTGCTTTATTTTTTAGTTATTTTTGCTTTAGGTCAGCAAAATTATAAACTTTCTGTTGCTTTATTTATTGACACTGTGGGTCTACCTGTACCCCGCCACCTCACAGATTGACCCATTTGCACTTAAACAAAGGGACCTTAAAATCAGGTCCGTAGTCAAGTTCCCATATGTCCACTATGTAACCATAATATGTGTCCTTTCCGTTCTCGGTTGCTGCATCAAAGCGGACACCGCTGTTTTGGTTGGTGCTCTTTTGATCTTGGGCGATCGTGTAAAATGTATTCCCATTTATCTCGTATCCTTTGTAAGTCAATACAGTTAAAGATGGTCCCCTGGAAAACAAGTACAACTCATCACAAACAGTGTTGTCACCTCTGAGACGTGTTTCCAACCAACTGCTGAAAGTCCTGATGTGTTCACATGTAATCCAGTCGTCGCACTGCTCCGGGTGTTTGGAGCGCAGACTGTTCTTGTGTTCATCGACATACGGGGTCACTAAGGTAGAGTTCTGTAGAACTATGTAGTTTGGTTGCGACCAAGAATATCCATCCCTGCATATAATTGAGTCTCTTCCAAGAGTGCCTTTTCCAGTCAGTCTCCCCTCATACCGCGATTTAGGGATACCTATCTTCTTAAGGCCAGGAATGAAGTCAACACAAAACCTGATAACATCCTCTGTTTGATGGCCCATGGAGATGCTTCCTTCTGGCCTAGCGTGGTTACGGACATATTTCTTTAGGACTCCCATGAACCTCTCAAAGGGGAACATATTGTGTAGAAATACGGGCCCCATGATGACAATCTCATCGACTAGATGAACTAGGACGTGCGTCATGATATTGAAGAAGGATGGTGGGAACACTAGCTCGAAACTGACAAGACATTGCGCCACATCACTCCTTAGCCTTGGTACGATTTCTGGATCGATCACCTTCTGAGAGATTGCATTGAGGAATGCACATAGCTTCACAATGGCTAATCGGACGTTTTTCGGTAGAAGCCCCCTCAATGCAACCGGAAGCAGTTGTGTCATAATCACGTGGCAGTCATGAGACTTTAGGTTCTGAAACTTTTTCTCTGGCATATTTATTATTCCCTTTATATTCGACGAGAAGCTAGTCGTGACCTTCATACTGAGCAGGCATTCAAAGAAGATTTCTTTCTCTTCTTTCGTAAGAGCGCAGCTGGCAGGACCTTTATACTGCTTCGGAGGCATGCCGTCTTTTTCGTGCAAACGTTGCAGGTCCTCCCGTGCCTCAGGTGTATCTTTTGTCTTCCCATACACGCCCAAGAAGCCTAGCAGGTTCATGCAAAGGTTCTTCCTCACGTGCATCACGTCGATTGAGGAGCGGACCTCTAGGTCTTTCCAGTAGGGTAGGTCCCAAAATATAGATTTCTTCTTCCACATGGGTGTGTGTCCCTCAGCGTCATTCGGAACAGCTAGTCCACCGGGACCCTTTCCAAAGATTACGTAGTGTAAATCATTGACCATAGCAAGCACGTGATCACCGGTGCGAATGGCGGGCTTCTTCCGGTGATCTGCCTCGCCTTTGAAATGCTTGCCTTTCTTTCAACATTGATGGTTGGTCGGAAGAAATCGACGATGGCCCAGGTACACATTCTTCCTGCATTTGTCCAGGTATATACTTTCAGTGTCATCTAAAAAGTGCGTGCATGCGTGGTATCCTTTGTTTGTCTGTCGTGAAAGGTTACTCTGAGCGACCCGTCAGCGGGTGCTGTGAACTTCCCATCTTTCTTTCGGTTCTCACTATGCCATCGCATCAACTTGGCATGCTCTTCGTTTCTGAACAGACGTTTCAACCGTGGTATTATAGGAGCATACCACATCACCTTCGCAGGAACCCTCTTCCTGGGGGGCTCGCCGTCAACATCACCAGGGTCATCTCGTCTGATCTTATACCGCAATGCACCGCATACCGGGCATTCATTCAGATCCTTGTATGCACCGCGGTAGAGGATGCAGTCATTAGGGCATGCATGTATCTTCTCCACCTCCAATCCTAGAGGGCATACGACCTTCTTTGCTGTGTATGTACTGTCGGGCAATTCATTATCCTTTGGAAGCTTCTTCTTCAATATTTTCAGTAGCTTCTCAAATCCTTTGTCAGCCACAGCATTCTCTGCCTTCCACTACAGCAATTCCAGTATGGTACCGAGCTTTGTGTTGCCATCTTCGCAATTAGGGTATAACCCTTTTTTGTGATCCTCTAACATGCGATCGAACTTCAGCTTCTCCTTTTGACTTTCGCATTGCGTCCTTGCATCGACAATGACCCGGCGGAGATCATCATCATCGGGCACATCGTCTGGTTCCTCTTGATCTTCAGCAGCTTCACCCGTTGCAGCATCATTGGGCACATCGTCTGGTTCCTCTTGATCTTCACTAGCTCCCCCCGTTGCAGCATCACCGTATTCAGGGGGCACATAGTTGTCATCGTACTCTTCTTCTTTGCCGTCTTCCATCATAACCCCTATTTCTCCGTGCCTCGTCCAAACATTATAGTGTGGCATGAAACCCTTGTAAAGCAGTTGGGAGTGAAGGATTTTCCGGTTAGAGTAAGACCTCGTATTCCCACATTCAGTGCATGGACAACACATAAAACCATTCTGCTTGTTTGCCTCAGCCGCATCGAGAAACTCATGCACGCCCTTAATGTACTCGCGGGTGTGTCTGTCACCGTACATCCATTGCCGGTTCATCTGCGAGCATTATATATAATTAAGTGTCCAAATTAATAGAAGTTCATCATCACATTAAAACCAAAGTGCATACATAGTTCTCATCTAACAACATATAGCTCTCCGGAGCATCTAATTAATTAAACCATACATTGAAACAATGTAAAACATTTCAATGCGAAAACAAATGCGATCATAATCATAACCAAGGTAACAATTGATCCAACGGCATAATGATACCAAGCCTCGGTATGAATGGCATATTTTCTAATCTTTCTAATCCTCAAGCGCATTGCATCCATCTTGATCTTGTGATCATCGACGACATCCGCAACATGCAACACCAATATCATCTTCTCCTCAATTTTTTTATTTTTTCCATCAACAAATTGTTTTCTTCTTCAACTAAATTTAACCTCTCGACAATAGGGTCGGTTGGCATTTCCGATTCACATACATCCTACATAAATAAAATCTATGTCATGTTGGTCGGCATAATTTTCATAAACAATAAATGAACCAATAGTTATAAAGATAATATATATACCACATCCGTATCATAGACATGACGAGGGCCGACGGGGGCGGATACCAAAACCATCGCACTATATAAGATGCAATAATAAAAGTAAGAAAATAATACAAGTATCTATGTAAACATACAAGTAAGAATATTTTTCCTTTCAGAAAGAAGATAAGAACAAGAGGCTCATGATGGTGGTGCCAGCGATGAGCTCGGCGCGGGTGATCGACGGCGGTGAAGACGGGGATGGGGCGTGACGGACCGCTAAACCTAGACAAATATTATGGAAAATGGATCTTGGAGGTCGAGCTTAGAGAGGAGAAAGCTTAAGTAGTGTGGCTCGGGAATTCCATCGAACACCTTGTGTGCATAGGAGGTGAGCTAGAGCACCACCAAGCCCTCTCCCCCTCGGCCAGACAAAAACAGAGCACTGGGGTGCTCTGCTCGCGAGCGAGGGGTATATATAGGCACCTCATTGGTCCCGGTTGGTGACATGAGCCAGGACTAAAGGGGAGCCTTTGGTCCCGGTTCAAGCCACCAACCGGGACCAATGGTGGTGGGCCAGGAGCGAGGCCCATTAGTCCCGGTTCATCCCACCAACCGGGACCAAAAGGTCCAGATGAACCGAGACCAATGGCCCACGTGGCCCGGCCGGCCCCCTGGGCTCACGAACTGGGACCAATGCCCACATTGGTCCCGGTTCTGTACTGAACCGGGACTAATGGGCTGACCCGGCCTGGAACAAAGCCCTGTTTTCTACTAGTGTGCCAACCCCTATGCATAGGCTCATGGGCGGAACCCGCAAGTTGTTCACCAAAACATACATCAAGTGAATCACGTGATATCCCATTGTCACCACAGAATCGCACGACAAGACATACATCAAGTGTTCTCAAGTCATTAAAGACTCAATCCGATAAGATTACTTCAAAGGGATAACTCAATCCATTACAAGAGAGTAGAGGGGGAGAAGCAACATAAGATCCAACTATAATAGCAAAGCTCACGATACATCAAGATCGTATCACCTCAAGAACAAGAGAGAGAGAGATCAAACACATAGCTACTGGTACATACCCTTAGCCCGGAGGGTGAACTACTCCCTCCTCGTCATGGAGAGCACCGGGATGATGAAGATGGCCATCGGTGAGGGTTCCCCCTACGGCAGGGTGCTGGAACAGGGTCCTGAGAGGTTTTTGGTGGCTACAGAGGCTTGCGGCGGCGGAACTCCAGATCTATTATGTTCCCAGATCGTTTTAGGGTATATGGGTATATATAGGTGGAAAAAGTACGTTAGGGGAGCCACGATGGGCCCACGAGGGTGGAGGGCGCGCCCTGGGGGTTGGGCGCACCCCCTACCTCATGGCTTACTCGTTTCTTTCTTGACGTAGACTCCAAGTCTCCCCGGCTGCTTTCCTTCTAAAAATAACTTCTCTAGAAGGTTTCATTCCCTTTCGACTCCATTTGATATTCCTTTTCTTCGAAACACTGAAACAAGGGAAAAAAAGAAACTGGCACTGGGCTCTGGGTCAATAGGTTAGTCCCAAAAATAATATAAAAGTGTTTAATAAAGCCCATAAACATCTAAAACCCATAATATAATAGCATGGAACAATCAAAAATTATAGATATGTGGAATGCTACCTAACATATTTATCCATGTAATTCTCTTTATTGTGGCAAGAATATTCAGATCCATAAGATTCAAAACAAAAGTTTAATATTGACATGAAAACAATAATACTTCAAGCATACTAACAAAGCAATCATGTCTTCTCAAAATAACATGGCCAAAGCAAGGTATCCCTACAAAATCATATAGTCAGGCTATGCTCTATCTTCATGACGCAAAATATTTAAATCAAGCACAACCCCGATGACAAGCCAAGCAATTGTTTCATACTTTTGATGTTCTCAAACTTTTTCAATCTTCACGCAATACATGAGCATGAGCCATGGACATAGCACTATAGGTGAAATAGAATGGTGGTTGTGGAGATGACAAAAAAGGAGAAGATAGTCTCACATCAACTAGGCGTATCAACGGGCTATAGAGATGCCCATCAATAGATATCAATGTGAGTGAGTAGGTATTGCCATGCAACGGATGCACTAGAGCTATAAGTGTATGAAAGCTCAAATGGAAACTAAGTGGGTGTGCATCCAACTCGCTTGCTCACGAAGACGTAGGGCATTTTGAGGAAGCCCATCATTGGAATATACAAGCCAAGTTCTATAATGAAAAATTCACACTAGTATATGAAAGTGACAACATAGGAGACTCTCTATCATGAAGATCATGGTGCTACTTTGAAGCACAAGTGTGGTAAAAGGATAGTAGCATTGCCCCTTCTCTCTTTTTCTCTCATTTTTTTATTTGGGTCTTTTCTCTTTTTTTATGGCCTCTTTTTTTTAGTCCAGAGTCTCATCCCGACTTGTGGGGGAATCATAGTCTCCATCATCCTTTCCTCACTGGGACAATTCTCTAATAATGATGATCATCACACTTTTATTTACTTACAACTCATGAATTACAACTCGATACTTAGAACAAAATATGACTCTATATGAATGCCTCCGGCAGTGTACCGGGATGTGCAATGACTCATGAGTGACATTTATGAAAGAATTATAAACGGTGGCTTTGCCACAAATACGATGTCAACTACATGATCATGCAAAGCAATATGACAATGATGAAGCGTGTCATAATAAACGGAATGGTGGAAAGTTGCATGGCAATATATCTCGGGATGGCTATGAAAATGCCATAATAGGTAGGTATGGTGGCTGTTTTGAGGAAGGTATATGGTGGGTGTATGATACCGGCAAAAGGTGCGCGGTATTAGAGAGGCTAGCAATGGTGGAAAGATGAGAGTGCGTATAATCCATGGACTCAACATTAGTCACAAATAACTCACATACTTATTGAAAAAATATATTAGTTATCGAAACAAAGTACTACGCGCATGCTCCTAGGGGGATAGATTGGTAGGAAAAGACCATCGCTCGTACCCGACCGCCACTCATAAGGAAGGCAATCAATAAATAAATCATGCTCCGACTTCATCACATAACGGTTCACCATACGTGCATGCTACGGGAATCACAAACTCTAGAACAAGTATTTCTCAAATTCACAACTACTCAACTAGAATGACTCTAATATCACCATCTTCATATCTCAAAACAATCATAAGGAATCAAACTTCTCATAGTATTCAATGCACTTCATATGAAAGTTTTTATTATATCCCTGTTGGATGCCCATCATATTAGGACTAGTTTCATAACCAAAGCAAACTACCATGCTGCTCTAAAGAATCTCAAAATAATATAAGTGAAGCATGAGAGTTCATCTATTTCTTTGAAATAAAACCACCGCCGTGCTCTAAAAGGATATAAGTGAAGCACTAGAGCAAACAACAAACTACTCCGAAAGATATAAGTGAAGATCAATGAGTAGTCAAATAATTATGCAACTATGTGAAGACTCTCTAACATTTAAGAATTTCAGATCTTGGTATTTTATTCAAACAGCAAGCAAAACAAAATAATGACATGATGCTCCAAGCAAAACACATATCATGTGGTGAATAAAAATATAGCTCCAAGTAAAGTTACCGATGAACGAAGACGAAAAAGGGGATGCCTTCCGGGGCATCCCCAAGCTTAGATGCTTGGTTATCCTTGAATATTAACTTGGGGTGCCTTGGGAATCCCCAAGCTTAGGCTCTTTCCACTCCTTATTCCATAGTCCATCGAATCTTTACCCAAAACTTGAAAACTTCACAACACAAACCTTAACAGAAGATCTCGTGAGCTCCGTTAGTGAAAGAAAACAAAACACCACTTCAAGGTACTGTAATGACCTCATTCTTTATTTATATTGGTGTTAAACCTACTGTATTCCAACTTCTCTATGGTTTATAAACTATTTTACTAGCCATAGATTCCTCAAAATAAGCAAACAACATACGAAAAATAGAATCTGTCAAAAACAGAACAGTCTGTAGTAATCTGTAACTAACGCAAACTTCTGGAACTCCAAAAATTCTAAAATAAACTGGTGGACCCGGTGAATTTGTATATTAGTCATATGCAAAACGATTCAACTAAATAGCACTCTCCAGTAAAAAGTTGAACCTAATCTCGTGAGCGCTAAAGTTTCTGTTTTTTTACAGCATGATCATAAAGACTTCACCCAAGTCTTCCCAAATGTTCTACCTGGCACAAACACTAATTAAAACACAAAACCACATCTAAACAGAAGCTAGATGAATTATTTGTTCCTAAACAGAACCAAAAAGCAAGAAACTAAAATAAAATTGGGTTGCCTCCCAACAAGCGCTATCGTTTAACGCCCCTAGCTAGGCATGATGATTTCAATGATGCTCACAAAAAGATAAGAATTGAAACATAAAGAGAATATCATGAAGAATATGACTAGCACACTTAAGTCTAACCCACTTCCTATGCATAGGGATTTTTTGAGCAAACAACTTATGGGAACAATAATCAACTATCATAGGAAGGCAAAACAAGCATAACTTCAAAACTTTAAGCACATAGAGAGGAAACTTGATATTATTGCAATATGTAAAAGCACATGATCCTCTCTCATAATAATTTTCAGTAGCATCATGAATGAATTCAACAATATAACCAGCACCTAAAGCATTATTTTCATGATCTACAAGCATAGAAATTTTATTACTCTCCACATAAGCAAATTTCTTCTCATGAATAAAAGTGGGAGCGAACTCAACAAAATAACTATCATATGATTGAAAAATAAGATCAAGATGACAAGTTTCATGGTTATGATTATTCTTTAAAGCATACGTGTCATCACAATAATCATCATAGATAGGACTCATGCCTTCATCATAGTAAATTTGCTCATCAAAGCTTGGGGGACAAAAAATATCTTCTTCATCAAACATAGCATCCCCAAGCTTGTGGCTTTGCATATCATTAGAATCATGGATATTCAAAGAATTCATACTAACAACATTGCAATCATGCTCATCATTCAAAGATCTAGTGCCAAACATTTTATAGATTTCTTCTCCTAGCACTTGAGCACAATTTTCCTTTCGATCATTCTCACGAAAGATATTAAAAAGATGAAGCGTATGAGACAAACTCAATTCCATTTTTTCATAGTTTTCTTTTATAAACTAAACTAGTGATACAACAATAAACAAAAAGATTCGATTGCAAGATCTAAAGATATACCTTCAAGCACTCGCCTCTCGAGCAACGGCGCCAGAAAAGAGCTTGATGTCTACTATGCAACCTTCTTCTTGTAGACGTTGTTGGGCCTCCAAGTGCAGAGGTTTGTAGGACAGTAGCAAATTTCCCTCAAGTGGATGACCTAAGGTTTATCAATCCGTGGGAGGCGTAGGATGAAGATGGTCTCTCTCAAGCAACCCTGCAACCAAATAACAAAGAGTCTCTTGTGTCCCTAACACACCCAATACAATGGTAAATTGTATAGGTGCACTTGTTCGGCGAAGAGATGGTGATACAAGTGCAATATGGACGGTACATATAGGTTTTTGTAATATGAAATTATAAAAACAGCAAGGTAACAAGTGGTAAAAGCAAGCGTAAGCGGTATTACAATGCTAGGAAACAAGGCCTAGGGTTCATACTTTCACTAGTGCAAGTTCTCTCAACACTACAAGAAATATGTCAACTTGTGACCACCACTATTGGTCACTGAATGGTCACAGTTTTCCATTTGTGACCTTTTTGTGACCAAAAACATAAGGTCAAAAGCTGGCCGTCGTAAACTGACTTTAGCGACCTTTCTTCTAGAATGGTCGTAGACGTTTATGACCAATAAAGTTCATAGATTTAACGACCAATTATTTTGGTCACTAGCAATCCGACCACACCACGTCAGATCCACCGTGGCAAGCTGACGTGGCAGAATTACGACCAAATGGAAAGGTCATAAAATAGAATCAGCCCGGTCCATTTCAGCCATCTACATGGGCCAAGCCCAACCATTCAGCCCATTTAATTGTTTTTTCTCTTTATTTTGCTTATCTGCATGGGCCTGGCCCAATAATTTGGCCTTTTATTTTCTAGGAATGGAGCCTTTTTCTGATGAATTTTTTTATAGTCCACTATTGTTTTGGGCCACAGCCTTTTTTGTCTAGTTCGAATTTGGGCCTTGGCCTTTTTATTTTCTGTTATGCAGCCTTTCATAATTTTTTTCTTACAGTCATTTCTTTCTTTAGCCCCAAGCCTTTTTAGTCTAATTCTTGTTTGGGTCTCGGCCTTTTTAGAGCCCATGTTCTTATTTTGCATAACTATAAACAGAAATGCCCAGGTGCACAAGTGATCCACAAGCCCAGGTTCAAACAGCAAGGCCCAGGTGCACAAGTGATCCACATAACTTCACAGAAAATAAACAGGTTCACAAGATCATAACTTCATAGGTTCACATAACTTCACAGGTTCACAAGATCATAACTTCACAGGTTCACATAACTTCACAGGTTCACAAGATCATAACTTCACAGGTTCACAAGATCATAACTTCATAGGTTCATTGGCAGCAATGCAACAAAATGCTCAAAGACAAACTGCACAAGAGGTTCACAGCCATCAAACTAGGTAGCAATGCAACTACCTGCTCAAACTGCACAGCCATCAAACTGCCTTAGCTCCAAAGAGAGCCATCAAGTGGGCTAACTTCTCTTCCTGCTCTTGAGACTTCTTGCGAAGCAGCTCAAGTTCCTTGTCACGTGCAACTTCAGATTCTTCCGCCTTCATATTGATTGCCGCCAATTCTTCTTGCATCACTTTAGCTTGAAGCTGAGACCTCTCCAGCTTTTGCTCAAGGTCACGAACATGAGCAGCCACTTCAACAGTTGCTTTGCCGGAGTTCCTAGATGACTGGAGCCTAACATTCCTGAGGAATGTGATTTGCTTGACTTCGGTCTTGAGCACTTCTTTGACAATTTCAATAGCATACTTTGGCTCTTCACCTTCTAGTACCGGCACGTCCTTCATTTTTTCCATCTCAAGCTAGCATATGGAGGAAAATGATAGGCATTAGAGGGAGATCTATTTCACAGTTTGTAAACCAAACCAAGCAAGAGAAACCAAACCAGCACACAAATGGATTATTTGAAGTAACCAAACCAGCACACAAAATCTATACAAGAAGATGATGACTAGTGACCCGGAGACATGCAATTGGAACAATATGATCGCTTCATTAAGCCTAGAATGGTGGTTCTATATAAGATGGCTTCCCGAGTGAGCCGATCATCAAACTAACATTCAGATCAAATTTCATCATATCATAAAAAATGCAACAAATAGCTACAACAAGTTCTGATATGTTTGTTGAACTATGAAACAACATCAAAGCATGGAACATAGCGTGTGTTCTTGACTGGCTCTGAATCAAACAGCATCAAATCATCAAAGCATCAAAGCTAGCTGTGAATCAAACAGAGCAAAGCATGGAGTGACTTACTATAGCAGTCTTGACTGGCTCCGAAAACCCATGCTTCTTGCTATTGTCGGTGGCCTTAAACAAGTAAATCGCAGACAGCTCCTCACCCTTACGCTCTTCTTTATGAAATGTTTTTCAACAAAAATCAAAATGTTATTTAGCAAGAATCAGAAATGTTATTCAATGAGGATCAAACGGTAAGGTCTATAGAGAAAAGTTCTCACAGTGGCAAAAATGTGTGATGTGTAGTGCCTGGAACCAGTTCTCTGATTGTACACGACTTTTTCTCGATTCATCTTGCTCGACACACAGGTTTCCGACAAAAAAGCATACTGTTAGCATGATCTAGCACTAGCATGTCATGTGCAGAACATAAAGCATCAAACAAAGCAGAGACAAACCTTGTGTCTTGGGGTAGACCATAGCTCCACCAGAGCTTTCCATTCACCATCCGTCAGATCAGGCACGGGAGACTTAATGGTGACTTTATTTGCGGCTACGGTATCAAAATACTTCTTCTTGATCTGATGGCGTCAGTTCTTTGAATTTTTCTACAGAATATCTTTGCACGCGGTCTTGATGGTCTCTGAGTCCGTATTCATCTCAAAATTTTCCTACCAAGACAGCAAACAAGGTAGGAACAATATTAGTGATCATGCATAGGTGTAACAGAAAAATACATAGCACATTAACTATGAAACAAGTAGCTTACAGCAACTTTCCCAATGTAGTTCTCCAATAGACTAGCATTTTCTTGTATAGCTTGAAGTGAGGAAGAACCGGAAGATGGCTTTTTGCAATGAGTCCACACTCAGAAGCAAGCTTTGCTGCCTATAGAGGCTTCTCTGGACGCTTCATCCCTTCGGAAATTTGGATAGGCACCTTGCTACCAAGGGACTTGGTGATCCTCTCTAGCCCTTTGCCCTTTCTAAGTCTAGTATTGGTAGTCATTGCATCTGAAAATGAAATTGAACTCATAAATTAGAATAGAAATTGACAAATGCAGGAATCGAAAAAAGCATACATGATCATTCCATTTGGAAAATGCACTAGTAAAAGATAGCATTGCAAAGGTCAACTTGCCTGGTTGAAGCACTAGCTACTGTTCTTCTTCATTGATGACAGCATTCCTGTCAATAGAAGGTGCAACAGGGCTGAGGTCTATGTGGACAGTGCCTGCTTCATCAATGCATATGGTTGCTACTTCATCTAGGCAGAAAGTTCCACTTCCATCCATGCTGAGAGTGGTTCCTTCATCAATGGGCGGCAACTCATCACCCATTTGCACCGAGGTCTCAGAGTCCATGCATAGCAGACTTTCATGATGGTTTGTCGCAGTCGCCATCTTTGCTTTCTGCCTTGTGACTCTATCAAGGGCAGGTTCATCAGGTTCCAGGATCCTCTTTTTTTTCCTGGAGCTGGAGCCATCACCCTTCCTGGAGGCATTGCAGCAGATGTTTCTGAGCTCTTCTTCTTCTTGCTGACTGTCTTCTTAACACCAGGCCTCTTCGTCCTAGATTCCTTCAGTGCCTCATATAAATAGCACGGAAAAAAGCATTAGATCACATGAGAAATATGTGAGCACAAGGAATAACATAGCATAAAAGAACCCCAACCCTCCAAGCAAGACAGAGTTTGCACCTTAACAGTCTTGTTCACTACAACATCATCCACTTCCTCTCCATCAATAACTTCATCCTCCTTAGGATTGTACTCTGGGTCATCATTGATAACTCCACTACCTTCTTGAACCTCATCACTTCTACATTCTTGTACACCATTTGTTTTCCTAATCATCGACGTTATTGCACTAATGCCAAGGGACTGGAACATCCGATTGTTCCTCATGATATTTCTAGCCCTGACCTTCTCGTACTCGGTGAGAGGCTCTTCTTTGCATGATAAAGGAAACGTAACTATTAGGTGAATGTTTGGAATGCATGGACAGACAGCCAAACATATCTTATGAAATTTTATTATCATTTAATCCTAGTTATTCAGGTAAGGAAGACTAACAGCACACAGGCACAATTAAGCCAGCTTATTCAGATTGCGGCAATGCATTTCACTTAGCATGTTAAGAAACAGATTTTATGAAACTGATAGTATAACCACAAGGAGCAAGTTGCATACCAATGGTTGGCCTCATGCTTGACCTTGTCCTCCTTGCCATGGATGATCTTGAGGTGGTGCTTGCAAAATAGAATAAACAACAATCAGATACAACAGGGATAAAGTAAAATGATGCACTTGTATCAATAAAGGAAAGCATTTCGACCATCATGCACATACATGTTATACATGTGAAACAAACTTGATGGATAAACAATATAGTGATCTAGTGTTATTAATTAAGAAAACATGTAAGTGCACTAAACAAGCATGCATGTACACTGGAAAGATATGAAGCATCTCTTAATAACTTCACTACATCAAGTAGGAGGTAGTAATGTACATCAAGCAGGAGGTAGTAATGAACATCAAGAAATCTTCCTAGTGCCTCATATAAAGTACACAACAAGCAAGCAAAGTGCTAGTAATACTGTTGATGCAAACCCTAACCCTATGTACGCTAGCAAGCAACTAAATTGAAGAGTGGCAGCAAGCAAGCAAGCATCCCCATGATGTACTGAAGAGACTAACAACGCTTGGACTGACATTCTACTGATTGTATTACTCTGTGTATGCCAAGAAAAACTAAAGTAAACTAAGATAAATAGAAATTAGCATGTGATGAACAAAGATAACTTTAATAAATATGAAATCAACATCAGTCACTATACATAGAAAAAATAGATTATGTAGTATGGTTCCTATATCAGGAAGTGAAAGTCTAAATCGCAATCCACCAACAGGCACCTTATGGGCATCCTCTATGAACAGGATATGCATAAGGTGCTTTCAGCGTCCACAGTTTCACTTCAACAAGCTTTGATGATGATAATCGTAAATGGGAATCAAACTCAAAACAAGCAAAGAAAAATTCCCCATGCATGTTCCTCTACAACCTATACAACAATTTTTCAGAAGCTTCAAGTTGGCAGCCAAACCCGGTTTGATATGGTATATCTATCCATATAGACACATATCATGTTGAGTAAGTAAAGCATGCATGATACACTCATCCTAATCAATGTGCGATATCACATTCTCATAATAATGGAACAGAAAAATAGAATTCTGCTAAGACCCACAACAATTGCAAGCAAGTGGCTTTGTGTACCCCCATCACAAATGTAGGCTAACCCATGCATAGGCAGACCGTCATAAACAAGAGTAGCATGTACTAGCAACATGATTCCTGTTGTAACTCACCCTCATTAGAATTTAGACTACTTTACAAATTAGTACAAGATTTACATATGAAGTCTGTCAAGTGAATTAGTACAAGATTTACAGGACCAGCATGCACTCTTAGTAACAGTAGTCAATACATAGAGAAGCACACGCTCTTAACAACAATTGAAATCATGCATAGGAAGGACCCCATGAACCCCATGAAACCCTAACCCCATGAACCCCATGAAACTCTAACCCCATGAAACCCATGAAACCCTAACCAGAGGGAGATCATCCCCATGAATCCACATTGATCCTTCTCCATGAACAAGAAAAGCAGGAGATCCATCAATCCTAACCCTAACCATCTCCATGAACTACAGAAACGTGCACCCCATGAACCCTAACCCTAGCCATCCCCATCCCCATCGATCCATCCCCATGAACCCTAGATGAACCCATGAGGGGGTCTACCAAACCCTAGAATATCTACCCATGAATATCGAGGGGAGATGGCTAAAGGGGAGAAGTACCTAGGGGTGGATGATATTGATGATGCAGCGGTGGCCGTCGTTGATGTAGCTGCTGTCGTCGTCGATGTAGTTGATGTAGTTGCCGTCGTCGTCGATGTAGCCACCGTCGTCGTCGATGTAGCCGTCACCGCCGTTACAGGGCGGGCGATGTAGCCGTCGAGGGGATTCGTCTTTGGGTAGGGAGGCGCGACGCGGCGGGGCGGCGCGGCGGGGAGGGAGTGGGGCGGCGGGGCGGCGCGGAGTGGGGGGGAGTGGGGCGGTGGGGGCGCGGAGCAGGCGAGGGAGGGGGAAGAAGCTAGGGTTCGTCGGGCAGAGGGGAGGGGAATGGAATGGGGAAATTTTGGGGAGTGGGAGGGGAGGGGAGGGGGAGGGGAATGGATCCCGTGTTTTTAGTGGGAGAGGGGTGGAGGGTCCCGCATGGTAGTGGGAGAGAAGTGGTGGGAAATTTTGGTGGGGTGGGAGGGAAATTTTCACCAGTTTTTAGAAGTTTGGTGGGATAGGGGGGAAATCAGGTTTTTTTGTAAACTTTGTAGAAATCTGTTGTCGATTCTTTGATGAAATTCCTACCGGTGAAGTTAAAAAGCATTTTTAGTGAAAATAACGGGCAAGCTATGGAGGACCCGCAATTCAAATTCCAGTCGGTTCCAGCTGAATCGGCCGAAGGTGGTCTGAATTGCCGGGAGTAGCTACGAGGGTCGGAAATGCATGCTTTTTGGCGAGCGTCCGTAAAATAGGGTCTACTTTGAGATAGACATGGAATGGCGCCGTTTGGGGTGACCCTCCTTGTAGCCGCTTCACGAAAAACACATGTCTTTAGCATTCAAAAAATGAAAAACGGTTTTTTTGTTAAACAAGTTGGAACCTCGCTTTGGCAACATTGTTTGCCATCACAAGATGGAGGCATGCGCCAAATTAGGGCATATAACAAGAAACTATTCAACGGATGCGGCCATATCATTGCTAGTTTGGCTTGAAAGCCATGAATCTTCGTTCATGGTAGGTCATTTCTGAGAACACTTTTTCAAGAAAACGCCGGTATTGCAAATTTAGTATTTTTGCTAGTCGGTAGGCCACATTTGATGATGTGACGCGGATGTCTCCCATTTTTTTGTTTTTTTTGAATTTTTTACGATGTTTTCAAAAACCGGCCGATTTCGTCGCAGCGGCCGTCCGTGGCTAGGGTTTGAGTCGTGCCAATCTATTGTCGATTCTTTGATGAAATGCCTACTTGTGAAGCTAAAAAGCATTTTTAGTGAAAATAACGGGCAAGCTATGGAGGACCCGCAATTCAAATTCCAGTCGGTTCCAGCTGAATCGGCCGAAGGTGGTCTGAATTACCGGGAGTAGCTACGAGGGTCGGAAATGCATGCTTTTTTGCGACCGTCTGTAAAATAGGGTCTACTTTGAGATAGACATGGAATGGTGCCGTTTGGGGTGACCCTCCTTGTAGCCGCTTCACGAAAAACACATGTCTTTAGCATTCAAAAAATGAAAAACGGTTTTTTTGTTAAACAAGTTGGAACCTCGCTTTGGCAACATTGTTTGCCATCACAAGATGGAGGCATGCGCCAAATTAGGGCATATAATAAGAAACTATTCAACGGATGCAGCCATATCATTGCTAGTTTGGCTTGAAAGCCATGAATCTTCGTTCATGGTAGGTCGTTTCTGAGAACACTTTTTCAAGAAAACGCCGGTATTGCAAATTTAGTATTTTTGCTAGTCGGTAGGCCACATTTGATGATGTGACACAGAGGTCTCCCATTTTTTTGATTTTTTTGAATTTTTTACGGTGTTTTCAAAAACTGGCCGATTTCATCGCGACGGCCGTCCGTGGCTAGGGTTTGAGTCGTGCCAATCTGTTGTCGATTCTTTGATGAAATGCCTACCTGTGAAGCTAAAATGAATTTTTAGTGAAAATAACGGGCAAGCTATGGAGGACCCGCAGTTCAAATTCCAGTCGGTTCCAGCTGAATCGGCCGAAGGTGGTCTGAATTGCCGGCAGTGCTACGAGGGTCGGAAATGCATGCTTTTTGGCGACCGTCTGTAAAATAGGGTCTACTTTGAGATAGACATGGAATGGTGCCGTTTGGGGTGACCCTCCTTGTAGCCGCTTCACGAAAAACACATGTCTTTAGCATTCAAATAATGAAAAACGGTTTTTTTGTTAAACAAGTTGGAACCTCGCTTTGGCAACATTGTTTGCCATCAAAAGACGGAGGCATGCGCCAAATTAGGGCATATAATAAGAAACTATTCAACGGATGCGGCCATATCATTGCTAGTTTGGCTTGAAAGCCATGAATCTTCGTTCATGGTAGATCGTTTTTGAGAACACTTTTTCAAGAAAACGCCGGTATTGCAAATTTTTAGTATTTTTGCTAGTCGGTAGGCCACATTTGATGATGTGACGCGGAGGTCTCTCATTTTTTTGATTTTTTTTGAATTTTTTACGGTGTTTTAAAAAACCGGCCGATTTCATCGCGTCCGCCGTCTGTGGCTAGGGTTTGAGTCGTGCCAATCTGTTGTCGATTCTTTGATGAAATGCCTACTTGTGAAGCTAAAAAGCATTTTTAGTGAAAATAACGGGCAAGCTATGGAGGATCCGCAGTTCAAATTCTAGTCGGTTCCAGCTGAATCGGCCGAAGGTGGTCTGAATTGCCGGTAGTAGCTACGAGGGTCGGAAATGCATGCTTTTTGGCGACCGTCCGTAAAATAGGGTCTACTTTGAGATAGACATGGAATGGCGCCGTTTGGGGTGACCCTCCTTGTAGCCGCTTCACGAAAAATGCATGTCTTTAGCATTCAAAAAACGAAAAACGGTTTTTAAATTTTTTACGTTGTTTTCAAAAACCGGCGGATTTCGTCACGGCGGTCGTCCGTGGCTAGGGTTTGAGTCATGTTTTTAGCATTCGAAAAATGAAACTTATATTGTTTCATACATGAGCATGCACAAAAACCCATAATTTTATCTTTCATCCATGAGCATGCATAAAAAATTTCAATTCCCATCAATTACCAAAGTGAATATTCATTGTTCAGAAATTGACATGTTTAGATGACACTGTCATACAGCATCCATGAGCATGCACAAAATTAAACCTGACAGACTTAACATTGACATGTTCAGATTACACTAACAAGCATAAACCTAACATGCTTAACATTGCCACTTCATTTTCTTAACATCTTCACTCCTCCTTCTTCTCCTTCATCAACCTGATGCGCTCAGAGTGGCGAATCCCAACGCGGATGTACTCCTCTACCACAATTGGCATGGTCCTGTCGCCAAGTTGTGGGATTGCAGGCGCCACCACAATCGCGAGGTCGTCGTCTGCCACCACCATAGCAAGGTCGTCGTCCGCCACCACCATAGCAAGTTCGTCATCTGCCACCACCATAGCAAGGTCGTCATCTTCCACCACCATAGCAGGGTATTCGTCAGCCACCATCATAGCATGGTCGTCGTCAGCCAGAATAGGCTGCTCCTCGTCATCCCCGCTCTTCTCCTTGTCATCCCCGCTGCTGCTCCCATTGCCTGGCCAAATGCAACAATGTGTGAACATGGTGTTGTCGTCGTGCAGGTAGAGGAAGCCAAAAGGATAGGAAGAAGAGAGGCAGAGAGCTTACTGGCATCGTCGACGTGCTGGTAGTACATGCAGCACATGGTGTTGTCGAACATCTTCACGGTCAACATGGCATCGCTGTCGTAGCGGAAGACAAGGAAGTACCCAAGCTGTAGCTCATGGGCGCGGGCGAAATGCTCCCTGCCGGGCCCTAGGTACATGTGGCCTTCACCATTGAACACCACCAACACGTCCCACAGCCTGTGAAGCCCGCTGCCGGCCTCCCGCAGCTTCACTTTGTGGGGCTCACGGCTGGCGAGCATCTTCGCAAACTTGTCAGGCAGCCTCTGCAGCGAGGGTCAAGCAGTGGTTAATTGTGGCAATCAAGCACTAGACAGCAGAGTGATGATAAAGAAATGAGTGATGATAAATATACCTGCCTACTTCAAGATTTCTCAATTACGATCTCGAAGAACTCGAAACCTTCAAAGCCAGCCATCCCACTTATCTGAAAAGCAACATTGTAAATTAAACAACAGGACTGGACAGAAATAGGAAACAAGCACTTAAAAACAGTAGAATAATTACTACATGTGTTTGCCAGGGCCTCAATTTGGAATACTACTATAAATGGCAGTGGCCTCAATTTGCTCCTACTCTATCTTGGCAAAGAGTCAATGAGTAGAAGAAGAACATCAACATCAACAACACCCATCAATATTTCTGATGACAAAAAGATCAACAGACACACAAACTTGAGCATGTGCACTCATAAATGTAATGTTTCTTGGCCACTAAGCTTGAGAAGAATGTAATATTTCCATACTTGAGCATTTCAGTTTAAAAGAATATAAACAAGCAAGAATGCATGCATGCATATCAAAAGTTGGCATCTACTGCTGCTACTACTCTGCCCATATTCATGCAGGTCACTACACCTGCATATGCATGAATCCCACTACAGCACAAGACTTGTCAACAAGAATAACCACAACTAGTAACAAAAGAAACACTCCTCATCAATTACATTCAGTTAATTACACAGCAACAGCAACAGAATTCCTGTCAGCACTCCTCATTAGTTGCGTTCAGTTAATTACACAGCAACATTAACAAGATTGTTGTATGCATGCCATGTTAATTATTGTCAGCAGTCTGGCAACAGTAACAGCATGTTCACCATATAATTCAACAGCAACAGAATTCAGTTAATTCAGTTAATTAACCACAGAATTCAACAGCAATAGAACAACATGTCTACCACACTATGTACCACAGAATTTAGTTAATTACACCCAGAGCAATTTTGTTGACTACAAAACTAGATCCACAGCAATTCAACCACACTATATCCACCAACAGAGCATAGTAAATCCACCAAGAACAATATGCCTAAATCCACCAATAGATGCCTAGTATGCATAAAAAATCCTAGATTCTCAAACCCTGGAGCAGGAGAGAAAGGAGAGAGGATATGAAGCGGATGGCTTACCTACGCCGGGTCCGAGAAGAAGTGGTCGCCGGCGGCGTAGGGCAAGCCGCGCGGGAGGCGTCGGACCAGCAGAGGCGCCGGGGAGGAGAAGGGGAGGCATCGCCGTCACCTTAAACAAAAAATGTATTGAAAAACATCCTAATCAAACCCTAATCCGGCGGCAAGAACCCTAATAAAATCACCCTAATCTATCATAACAGTAGATAGGAAGAGGAAGAGGAAGCAGATTCATACCCACGGCGACGGAGAGTCGGTGACGGAGAGAGAGAGGAAGGAGCCGGCGGCGATGGGAGAGGAAGAAGCCGGTGGCGGCGGAGAGGAGGAGCGGGTCGAGTGGAGAGGAAGAGTAGCGGGCCCAATTGTCAGCGAGTTGTTTGATACATTGAAAAGGGTGGGCATAGAGTACAAAACCAACAACCTCTTCCTAGCCCAGCGGTATAAACCAAGTGAACTAAGCGCACGGTCGTGGGTTCGAGCCCCCGCGCGCGCATATTTTTTGGCCACACGCATATTTTTGGTAGCTTGGGTACAATAGCAAAATGGCCCACTTGTCAGTGAGGTGTGTGCTTGATACTTGACTAGTTTGATATATTCAAAAGGGTTGGCATAGAGTGGAAGACTAATAGTCTCGTCCTAGCCCAGTGGTAGAAACATAGTGAAATAAGCGCACGGTCGTCGGTTCGAGTCCCCGCTGGCGCATATTTTTTTTCTCACAATGAAATGGGTTCAGTTGAAGCAAAATTAGTTCAGAAAAACTAATAAATGATCACAAAAACTACTAGACAACATTCTATATGATCTGACCAAAACCTGAACTAAATGATCACCAAAACTTGAACTCAAGATGTTCAAAAAATCTTCTGTATGATCATTTTGCAATCTTTTCCATTACAAGACAACATTTTGACAACATTCTGAGCACAACGGCTCCATGCCATCAGAACACAACTTCATTTTGCCATCAGCTCCATGCCATCAAAACAACATCACAACCAAAAACAGCATCTGCTACAGCATGTGCATCTTCAGTTCACCAAAAACAGCATCACATCACAACCAAAAACTACATTAGTATCTTCATCACATCACAACCATAAGTCCCATTTAGTGAAGAAATTTTATTCTGTTTGATATCCAAAATAGACAACAAGTGTTTTGCATCCATAATGCTTACAAAATACTACAACCATCAGGATCACATCAAATGCTTACACAAGGAAATCAAATATTTTACATTTTGCATCAAATACACCCATCAGGATCACATCACTTCAGCCATCAGGATCACACAACTACAGCCATCAGGATCTTCAAGCATTTTGCTACCTAGAGATAATTGTAGTACATCAGGATCACCATGCATATGCACAAGAAGGAAAACTACAGAGAGTTAGAAGGATCACCAAGGAGACCAAATTTACCTTCATGTCCATTAGCTACTCATCATCGTCGATACAAAAACAAGGAACTCTATGCCCACTCCTGTTTTCCTCATCATCACTACAATATTGCAGTATAGTATGATCAGTCCTGTTTTCCTCATCCTCGCTCTCATGCCCATCTGCTACCACCTTTCTTCTTTTCTTGATCCCTTCAACTGTTGCAGCACCAACAATCACACGTTCCCGGTCCCTTCGCACTCTGCTTTGCACCGGAACTTCCATAGAGTCATCATCAGCTTGCAACAGAACTTCCGTAGAGTCATCATCTTGGTATGTTAGTCCACCATCACCGGGGCCCTTTTCCACTTCAGTTTCAGTCACACTCCACAAGTGTCTGTGCTGAAAGTTTTGCAAAACTCGCCATTTTCTGTGCAAAAGAGTGTCTGGCAGATAAAACACCATTATTGCTTGTGTTGTTAGAATAAAGGGATCACTCTTATACTAGCACCTTGCAGTGTTGATGCTTTTGAAGTGGCCATCATATTTGACAAAAGAGTCTCTCCTCTTCTTGCTACCAAGCTCAAACCAGTCACAGCGAAATAAGACAACCGAGCGATGGATGCCTCCACTAGAGTTGTACTGCAACTCTACGATGCTTCTCAACTGACCATAGAAATCAATGATCTCACCATCATGTGACCCCTCAGTGACGATTCCACTATTCTGTGTCTTCCTTTTTGCCTCGCGGTCAACGGTGTGGTACCGAACACCGTCAGCTATGCATGCTGAATACACTCTCACTCGCTTATCCAGTAAGCATGCCAAAGCAAATAGATCATCACTGACCTTCTTCTCCTCATGCAACTTTCCAATCTGCACAAATAAACCATTTAGCAAACAATGGTATTTAACAATTGGTGAATAACATAGAAAACGTAAAACATGTGGCTAAAGATCTCACGTGATTCTTAAACCACTTAGCAAACCCCTTGGCAACCCTTTTATCAACATGGATATTGCTTTCTTCCTGATTTAACTCTTCCTTGCATTTCCTGCAATGCCAACAAAACACGTGAATTAAAACATTAGGCTGGTGCCAACCCAAGCAAAAAAAAATATAATGAGTGCACAAGATATAACGTACTCGATATATGGTAGAACCTCAGCGCAATTGCTGAGCACAAACCAAACCATCTTGTCATACTCATCACCAGCCTCCAAGTATTGTGAGGCTCCAAGAAAGTTCACACCATGGTTGAAAACAGAGACATCACCACTTTGCGAATCAGACCGCTCTCTATTTCTGCCCGGCCGGTTCCATCTTGTTTCCACATCACCAAAGTATCTAGAGCAAAAAGTCAAGCACTCGTCAACGACATATGCTTCAGCAATAGAACCTTCACGTCTTGTCGTGTTTCGCACATAACACTTACAAGTAAGCATCCTTCTTTCGATTGGGTACATCCAACCATATTGCACAGGGCCTCTAAGCATTGCCTCTTTTGTTAAGTGCACCACCAAATGGACCATCACGGTGAAGAAAGCTGGAGGGAAAATCTTCTCGAGCTTGCAAAGAATAATTGGGATTTCTTTTTAAAGTCTTTCCAGGACAGTTAACTTGATTGTTTTGCAGCACAGTTCTCTAAAGAAATTTCCCAGCTCAGCAACCGCTTCATATATATCCTTGTCCATGATTCCTCGGAGGCCCGCCGGTAAAATCCTTTGGAGGAGGATGTGACAATCATGGGTTTTCAGTACTGAAAGCTTGAATCCATTAGAAGTAAAACACTTTGCTAGGTTAGCAGCATAACCATCTGGAAATTTCACCGCTCTTAGGAATTCATAGAATGCAAGTTTTTGTTCTTTACTCATTGTATACCATGCTCGTGGCATTTCAAATGAATCTTCATCTTCATTGTGCAGTAGATGCAAATCTTCTCTTATGCCCATGTCCTCCAAATCGAGCCTAGAACTAACCGTGTCCTTTGTCTTCCCTTCAATGTTCAAAAACGTCCCTAGTAGATTCTCGTATATGTTTTTCTCAATGTGCATTACATCGAGATTATGCCTTAATTTCAGATCAGCCCAGTATGGCAGGTCCCACAAACAAGACCTCCGGTCCCAACATTGACCTTCCTCATGCTTTCTTTTCTTCGTGAGCTTTCTTGGTCTCACATCTTTCACCTTTTCAAGTTGCTGCTCCAGCTCTTCTTTAGTGAATTCAGCTGGCGTGTCATGGGTTTCATTCTCACCATTAAAATCTTTGCTTCTTCGCCAGCGAT
The DNA here is from genome assembly GCF_003073215.2 of Triticum urartu. Lineage (NCBI taxonomy): Eukaryota > Viridiplantae > Streptophyta > Magnoliopsida > Poales > Poaceae > Triticum > Triticum urartu. The sequence goes on along the minus strand of NC_053024.1, from coordinate 589,978,558 downwards.
GGTTTCGGGGAAGAAAGCGGCGGTGCCCAATATAGCAGATCTTGCTCCTTATTTCTTTCAGCAAGGGTCTTTGTCACAATGGACACAAGCCTGATAACCCGCTGTGATCCTCCCAGACAGAGTGTGTAGAGCCGGGAAATCATGGATGGACCATATGATTGCAGCACGTAGATTGAACTTTTCTTCCGGACTCAAGGCATCGTATGTAGGTACACCAGTCCAGAGCTGGAGCAGTTCTTCTATGAGGGGCTCCATAAAGACATCAAAATCCTTTCCTGGAGACTCTGGACCCGGGATAAGGAATGACATCATGAAGTTGGACTAATCCATGCATGCCCATGGTGGCAGGTTGTACGACACCACAAAAACTGGCCACATGCTATAAGACATGCTCATGTTCCCAAACGGATTAAACCCATCTGTGGCAATGCCAAGTTTTATGTTCCTTGGATCTGCAGCAAAGTCTAAATGTATACGGTCAAACTCTTTCCATGCCTCTCGATCCGCTGGATGGCTCAGTTCATTGTCCACAGGTTACCGCTTCAGCTTGTGCCACTGTACCTCACGCGATGATTTCTTCGAGATGAACATCCGCTGCAGCCTTGGTATCAAGGGAAAGTGCCTCAGTACCTTCTCCGGTGTTGACTTCTTCCCATCAGCATCTTTCCACATAGATGCATTGCATTTTGGACAGTTGTCATGCTTTGCTAAATCCTTCCGAAACAAGACACAGTTATTTGGGCACACATGTATTGACACATAACCTAACCCCAGCCTGCGGATTATGCTCAATGCTTCCTCATAAGATCTGGGAACACAACTATCAGGGAATTGCAAGCTCAAAAGATGGAGTATTGCGTTGAATGCGGCATTGCTAATCCGGTAGAAAGACTTGATGTGGAGTAACTTCACGGTGAAGGTAAATCTTGAAAATTTACCCCCTTCATGAGCTGCGCTCTTCGCCTCCTCTAACACCTCAGCAAACAACGACTTTTGTCCATCAGAACGATCTTCAGCATCGTACACATCCTTCAGTAGGTCAGGAATCATATCATCTTCATGCCCATCCTCTTCCTCCAAAACAGCATTTTCCATGAAATCAATGCCAGCATCACCACCACCCATCATATGAGGGGCCTCTGTATCAGCTTCAAAATGTTGAGGTTGTCTGTCTAAAGGTTCTCCTTGATATATCCATCTATCATATGTGCTGGACATCCCATTAAGAAGCAGATGATCTTCCACTCTTCCTTGAGCCATTCTTGGACGGTTGATGCATTCACAACATGGGCAAAGAATGTGAGTATCGTTGGCAAAATTTGCCCGAACAAATGCCATGAAATCATCAACTCCTTTCATATGTTCTTTCGAAAACTTTCTAACTCCTTTTCTAATCCAACTTCTGTCAATCTGCCAAAGACAACAAATTGTTGCAACGTAGCAAATCAATCTAAGTGCATCAACATTAATTAATGAAAATGGATGGAAGTAATGGAAGCTAAAATTCCAGAAAATTTTATATGCTAATTGCGTAACCACAACACTGAAATAAACCAAACTATAAATCAAACCAACACTGAAATTGGCATGAATTTATGTTGCAGAGAAGGCTAATTTAAAATAAACCAAACTAGCTAGCTAGCTCCTAACGAATACTATGTTGTTTCTATCAATTACAATTACAATTATCCTAACAATCTGTAGACAAACAATTGAAGACCAAGGCCTTGTTTCTGGCCTTGATAAATGAGAGGGGTTAACAGATATTGGCAGGGATTAAATCCCATCTAGCTTAAATTCCCCCCAAATCTTAACCAAACAAGGCCTGAACAATTCTTAACAAACAAGCTGAAGAAATCCCAACAGTACATCAAGAAAATTCATCTATGCAACATCTACCAAACATGCAAGCTATCTCCTAATTCCTAACAGTGCATTAACAAAATTCATCTATGCTAAATAACATCTGACAAACTTCATCAACAAAATTCATCTATGCTCGGCGACGAGGTGCAGATAGTGAGAGAGGAGAGGGGGGGAAGAGGAGAGGGGTGCATACCGGGAGGTGTGCTTGCGGCGGCGGCGAGTCCCCCATGCTCGGCGAGCCTGTCCTTGCGTGGGCGTCATTTCTACGCCTGCCCCCACCACTGCAGGTGGCCCACGCCCTTGCTGGTCGCTTCGGCAGCCAACCCCGCCTCGACACCCGCCGGTTGCTTCCGCTGCTGCCCCCGCCGGGGACAAGGCAAGCGGCGTGGCCGTGGGCGAGGTCACCTGCGGCGAGGCCGTGGGCTAGGTCACCTGCGGCGAGGCCGTTCCTGCCCCCGCCCCCACCTCCGCTGGTCGCCCCCACCCCTGTTGGTCGCTTCGGCCGCCGGCCACGCCCCTGCCCAGAGCACGCCGCCACCTGGTCGGAAGACCTAGAAATTTTTGGCTATGTTTTGGCTCTGCCCTCAGCCCGCCGCCACCTGGTCGGAATAGGTCCCACTTGTCAATGACTTAGATTTGGCGCTATATTATAATATACAGAGCCATTCTGCTAGATGGACAACAATCCCTCTCTAGCCCAGTGGTAGCGAACAAGTTAAATAGCGCGAGGTCGTGGGTTCGGGTCCCGCCTCGCGCATCTTTTTTACTTACAAATTTAGGGCATGTTAAGTGGGTCCCTCCTGTAAATGAGCTCTTGTTGAATATACACATGTAAGCGAAAATGACAACTAAGCACTCCACATAGGCGAGACTGCTGAGGTGGCCGCCTAATCATACAACTGCATTAAAACTCAAGTGTAACGACCATTCATATTGGTCGTAATTTTGTTAGAAATGAGGCATGAACCAGGGCTGTCTGCTTTATGACCATTTCCTCTAATGAAATTACGACCTTTCTGACCAGAATGGTCGTTTGGGTTAGGGTTTGGAGCCCCGTGAACAGCTTTTGACCAATTGGTCTAAATGGTCATAAATTTATGACCAATTCTTCCAGGGTCACTGACAGAAGGTCATAAGATGACATATTTCTTGTAGTGCAACAATAATAACATAATTGGATCACATAACTATCCCTCAACATGCAACAAAGAGTCACTCCAAAGTCACTAATAGCGGAGAACAAACGAAGAGATTATGGTAGGGTGGTAGGGTACTAAACCACCTCAAAGTTATTCTTTCCAATCAATCCGTTGGGCTATTCCTATAAGTGACACAAACAGCCCTAGAGTTCGTACTAGAATAACACCTTAAGAGACAAATCAACCAAAACCCTAATGTCACCTCAAGCATCTGTGGGTATGATTATACGATATGCATCACACAATCTCAGATTCATCTATTCAAACCAACACAAAGTACTTCAAAGAGTGCCCAAAAGTTTCTACGGGAGAATCAAGACGAAAACGTGTGCCAACCCCTATGCATAGGTTCATGGGAAGAACCCGCAAGTTGTTCACCAAAACATACATCAAGTGAATCATGTGATATCCCATTGTCACCACAGATACGCACGACAAGACATACATCAATTGTTCTCAAGTCATTAAAGACTCAACCTAATAAGATTACTTCAAAGGGAAAACTGAATCCATTACAAGAGAGTAGAGGGGGAGAAGCAACATAAGATCCAACTATAATAGCAAAGCTCACGATACATCAAGATCGTATCACCTCAAGAAAACGAGAAAGAGAGAGATCAAACACATAGCTACTGGTACATACCCTCAGCCCCGAGGGTGAACTACTCCCTCCTCGTCATGGAGAGCGCCGGGATGATGAAGATGGCCACCGGTGAGGGTTCCCCCCTCCGGCAGGGTGCCAGAACAGGGTCCCGAGAGGTTTTTGGTGGCTACAGAGGCTTGCGGCGGCGGAACTCCAGATCTATTCTGTTCCCCGATCGTTTTTGGGTATATGGGTATATATAGGAGGAAAAAGTACGTCAGGGGAGCCACGAGGGGCCCACGAGATTGGAGGACGCGCCCTGGGGGGTGGGCGCGCCCCCTACCTCGTGGCTTCCTCATTTCTTTCTTGACGTAGACTCCAAGTGTCCCTGGTTGCTTTCCTTCTAAAAATAACTTCTCCAGAAGGTTTCATTCCATTTCGACTCCGTTTGATATTCCTTTTCTTCGAAATACTGAAACAAGGGAAAAGACAGAAACTGGCACTGGGCTCTTGGTCAATAGGTTAGTTCCAAAAATAATATAGAAGTGTCTTATAAAGCCCATAAACATCGAAAACACATAATATAATAGCATGGAACAATCAAAAATTATAGATACGTTGGAGACGTATCATGGTTCACATTTTATTCATGGTGCTTTTCGTAAAATGCTTGCTAATTATGATATTAATCAGAGAATTGCATCCCCTTATCACCCGCAGTCTAGTGGTCAAGTAGAATTGAGTAATAGAGAGCTCAAATTAATTTTGCAAAAGACTATCAATAGTTCTAGAAAGAATTGGTCCAAGAAACTTGATGATGCATTATGGGCCTATAGAAGTGCATATGAAAATCCTATGGGTATGTCTCCGTATAAAATGTTTTATGGAAAAACATGTCACTTACCTCTCGAACTAGAACATAAGGCATATTGGGCCATTAAAGAGCTCAATTATGATTTCAAACTTGCCGGTGAGAAGATGCTATTTGACATTAGCTCACTTGATGAATGGAGAACCCAGGCCTATGAGAATGCCAAACTGTTTAAAGAAAAGGTTAAAACATGGCATGCCAAAAGAATACGAAAGCATGAGTTTAATGTAGGTGATTATGTGTTGCTGTTCAACTCTCGTTTATGATTTTTTGCAAGAAAACTTCTCTCTAAATGGGAAGGTCCTTACATTATCGAGGATGTCTATCGCTCCGGTGCCATAAAAATAAACAACTTCAAAGGTACAAATCTGAAGGTGGTGAACGGTCAAAGAATCAAACATTATATCTCAGGTAATCCTATAAATGTTGAAACCAATGTTATTGAAACCGTATCGCCGGAGGAATACATAAGAGACACTTTGCAGAACGTTTCAGACTCTGAAAAGGAATAGCTATGTGGTACAGTAAGTAAACCTACTCCAAAACAGTTCTAATGGCAATTTTTCTCCTTTTTGGAATATTTAAGAAAATAGGAAAATAAGAAGTAGTCCGGGAAGGACACGAGGCTTCCACGAGGGTGGAGGGCGCGCCCTACCCCCCTGGGCGCGCCCCCTGCCCCTCCCCTCCCTGGGCGCGCCCTACCCCCCTGGGCGCGCCCCCTTCCAAGTGTGCTCTCCAGACTCCGTTTTCTTGCACGATACTTCTTTTGGTCGGTAAAAATTAATTATATAATCTCCCGAAGGTTTTGACCACCGTACCACGCAAATATCCTCAGTTTTTGTTTCGAGCTATTTCTGTAGCAGGTTTGGAGCAAGATGTCATCTCAGGATTCCAATGGAGAGAGCTATGTCTCACATCTCGTTGCTGACCCAAAGACCTATGGGGATCTATCTCCTTGTGGTCGAACTACGGATGATGACACTACAAAAAAATACACTTCCGTGATGATACGTGTTTGTCACAGTAGGTCGCTTTTTGTCATGCATGTACATCCATGACAAATTTATGACAGAATCAAGATAGTCATACATGTGCTGTCGTAGAAGTGTTCCATGACATTACCAAAATTATCATCATGGAAGTGTCCACTTCCATTATGATAAATCGCGCGTCACAGAAGTGCTTTCGTCAAGGGTGACCGACACGTGGCATCCACCGTAACGGAACGCCGTTAAGCTATCGGGTCAGGTTTTGGATCCGATAACCCGTTAACAGCCCCGACCAATGGGAAATTTCTGCGTGTAAAATTCTTATTGGCCGGACGAAACACGTGTCAGCTCGTCAGTGGGTTAGATAAGTGCCTACGATACGTCGACATGTGGCACGTCCCAACAGAGGCCCATTCTTGTGAAAAGGCCGGCCCGTTTGACTTGGTCAAAAGCTGGCGGGCCGGCCCATGCAAAGCCTATTAACGGCCTGTTCGCGTATAGCCCATTTACAACGCACTAACCCAAGGCCCGTTACGCCTTATCCGAATTAGGCCCAGTAGCGTCATCTGGGCCATTCAATATGATTCTAGCCCGTTTTCACTTCTGGCCCATGTATGGCCCATGACGTCTTTCTGCCCATATGAGGCCCTATGTAACTCTTGGCCTATTAACGGCCCGTGGTGAAACTGGCCCGTAATGAACAGTGTATCACTTTACACCCATTAGCGGCCCGTGGTGAAACTGGCCTGTAATGAACAGTGTATCACTTTATACCCATTAACGGCATGTTATTCCGTTGGGCCGTTTCTAGCCCATGTTATCTTTCGGCCTTCCCAGAGCCCATTTATTCTTGGGCACATTTCCAGCATTCGTTTACTTACGGCCCGTTACTGTCATTTTCTGCTTGTGGGCCAAATTCAGCCCGTGGTTACAGTCAGCCCGTTTGTGGTCCGTTAATATGTTGGGCCGTTTTCATAGCGTCATCAAAGACGGCCTATTAACGATGGCCTGTTACGGTCTGCCCATGAACGGACGATTACAACTCAAGCCCGTTTACGGCCATAATGCGGCCTGTTATTGGCCCATGTTTGGCCAATCGATCATACGGCCCGTATAAGGCCCATTGATGATACGGCCCGTACAAGGCCCATTGTTTCTACGGCCCGTAGAAGGCCTACTATTTCTATGGCCCGTAGAAGGCCCACTATTTCTACGGCCCGTAGAAGGCCCAGTGTCACTACAGTAAATATTAGCCCATGGTTATTGTGGCCTAGTTTTAAAAAATAGGTTATTGCAGCCACTAGTTAACCGCGGGAAAATAGCTGCAATGACTAGAAGCAAACAAATAAACCAGACAACAAGGAAATAAATAAGCAAGCAACTAACGCTAGGTACAGCAACCCGACCTCAGACGGTCAAGTCTCTGTTTATTCGTGCCATCCCTGGATCAGTATGCTGGCACACACAGTACATCAATGTATATATCAAAGTGCAATCACATGTATAAATAACGTAAAACTGATATATACCTCATATGTCTCAGCGGAAACAATCAACGGGTGTGGAGTCCCATCAACGCCATCAGCAGGTTGAGTGTAGACCATAACCCTGTATCGTAACTCTTACTTGTTGAAGAAAAATATCTGCAACATGATACGTTGCAGCCGTGTAGGTCAGTACATTAAATGTACCGGCAAGATCACGATAAGAGAAAACACATGATAAACTATACTATATGCAGTATGGCTTTGTCGCACTGTATCTGAGTTTTGTTTGCGTAAAAGCTGGTTTTATTTTCCCTACATCAAAGGAGTATCAGGAGTCTGTACTATGGAGTTTTCTATCATGACATGGTTCCGCCAACCGATATCTCATAGCCAAAATCATCATAAGTTGCCCACAATTATGTTATCAGTCCGGTGTTGAGAGTTCCGAGATAGATCCAAGCCCAGAGGCTCAAATTGTCCATAACCGGGGACATGGCTAATCGATTAGGTTTTAACACTCTGCAGAGGTTTGTACACTTTACCCGCAAGATTCGATCCCTCCTTTTTATGTTCTCGCACTTTAGGGTGTTTGAGAACAAGATGACCGAAACATGGTCTTTCGAAGAGTTCCTCTGACCACTGTCCAGTGCTCATCCAATCCTACCGTAGTTCTACATCTGCTAGCACCGTCCCAGCCAGAGTCACCACTAAGGTCAACCAAGCCAGAGCCCATAGTGACTTGTGGTTGCACAGGTAAGCTTCCGGGCATGAAGTATTCTTCCGTCTCTTTGAGTCTGGGTGAAGCTTTTCGCAAGATGTCATGGCGCTTCTCCATGCATCCCGGCCATCCACTGGTTTCTCCAGGGTGCCCGTCAACCATCCTTCACCCAGTAGTGTGTATTGAATTCTTGTAGTCTCGAAATCTTGAGGTCTTGATGTCTTGAGGTCATGACGATGTAGTCCTTGCCGATGCCATCATGAAGTTATCGTCATTCACGTAGAGTCCTCCATTCTCACACCACTCCCAAGCACTCATACCAAACCCCATCTACAATAGCGTAGCATTAAAACTATATACATCCCGGGCTTGGTAACAGGGAGATCGGTTCGTACCTCATGCATTCTACTCAACTACAAGAAATCAATATCACTGCTGGAGGGAATTGTTGCAAAGATGACACTAAATGCAATAAAAACATAGGTATGAAAAAGCATGGTCAAAGTGAACTTGCCTGGTATTACTTGATGAAGATAATATCGCTCTCGCCAAACTTGATAGCACTATACGCAACTCTCCGATGAAAATCTATATAGTAAAACATAGTATTCACATAAGCAAACATACTAGCAAGAAATTTCTAACACTCACAAAAAAATCAACAAATAAAATGCAAATCACAAAGAACACAAAAATAAAATAAAAAAACCAATGAAAATACTAAAGAAAATTCTAAGACATAACCCAAAATAGCTTTGTCCTAAGTAAAATTTAACAACAAAGAAAATACTAACATAATAAATAAACAGAAAAGAAAATATAAAACAACTAATTTCAACAAAAAGTATTTTTCATAAACTTTTAATAGCAAAAAGAAACAAATAAAAAGCTTTTATGAAACACTAACTATGACCTAAACAAGTTTTCATACAAAACTAAGTAAAAGAAATTTTTAAAATAAAACAAAATTTTCTTTAGTTGACTAACAGAAACAGAACTAGATTTTTCAAGAGTGACAAAAAGAAATAATTTAAAACTAATAAAAATAATAAAGAAAAGACTAAAACAAAACTATAACTAAAACAGTACTGTTTTGCTAAAACCTTAATTTAAAATAAACTGAAAATAAATCACTATATGACTCTGGATAGACAAAACAATAACAAAACCGTAGCAAAAATAATCAATCAAAAATATTTTATAAAACTCAAGATACGGCCAAATTAGTGATTTGAACAAATTTCATCAAACTCAAAATTTAAACTACTCAAACTTGATAACTAAAGACACAAACAGAAACTTCAAAATGTTTTGAATCTAACGCAAAAAGAATCACTCAATTTGGATAAACACACTAAAAGATATAAGCAATCTAAAATTGAAACTATTTCTGTTTTTAAAACAGAAACGAAGATAAACTAAAAAAACAAACTGGCAGGAACTACGCGTCGGGCTGCTATTGGGCCTAAGCAGTGGGAGATTTGAACTAAACAACGCTTGGCCGTAACTTAACAAAACCGTGATGGTGCGTCTAAAGCAGAAAACCGGAGGAGGCCCGGTTCGATCTGAACCATTCTAAACCGTCAATAAAACCGCATTAAAACCGATGTAATACATAAAACCTACCTATTCATTTGGATCTAATCTAAGCCGTAAAATTAAGATCTAACGGCTGGGAGAGTCGTCTGAGCTTACAGCGGTGGTGGTCGCCGGTAATGCGGCTCGGACGTCGTCGTCGGCGGCGCTCCGGTCGTCGGAGAGCTCCGGCGAGGGCATGGGCGGATGAGGCGTTCGGCGGCGAGTCCAGCGGTGGTCGAGGCGGCGTCGTAGGTTGACGGAGGAGGTCGGCGGCGAGGTCGAGGTGGCGGTGGCGTTCGGGCGTCGGCGGTGGCGGCGCTCCGGTGGGTTTCGGGCTCGCGTGAGCGCACGGGGAGGTGCGGACGAGCGAGGGGGTTACGGTGGTGATCTAAGGTGGTGGATAGGAGGTAAGGGTGGTGAGGTAAGGCAACAATGGTGTGGCGGCGGCGCTCGGATCCGGCGAGAAATCAGGGAGGAAGCGGAGGTTCTTGGTGCGGGGAAAGGAGGGGAACGGGTCGACGGGGAGAGTATATATAGGGGGGCGATTCTTGGAGGAGGGGGTGAGTCGGGGAGAGGATCTCGAGGATCACGGGATTCGGCGGCGCGGCCGGTGCGATCTAGCTGAGGCGAGGCTTGCGGAGGAAGAAGACGATGCGGGCCCCGCTGTCAGCGAGTGCGGGAACGAGGGAGAAGTGCGGGCGACCGGTTGGGAGGGGTTTCATGCGCGTACGCGGGCTGAACCGCTGTGGGCCGCGGCGGAGGGAGAGAGAGATGGGGCTCGGGCTGGGCACTGCTGGCTTTGGCCGTTTTTTTGAAATAAGCACAGATAAGAAAATAAAGGAAAAACAATAAGACTTCTATATAGACATATTATATACCAAAATTTTCAGAAAAATAAATCCTAAAACATGAACATATTATCATGTACAAATAAAGTACACAAAATTTCACTCAAGTCAAACAATGTTGTTGTTGACAGAAAACCCAATAAAAATCATTTTTAAAACACCAGAATGATTCCAAATTTACTTTCCTCCAATTTTATATTGTGGGGAATCATTTTACCCTAATTTCCAAATAATTTATTTGTGGAGGAAAAGTAATTTGAATAAAACCCAAATAACTCCTAAATGGTTTTGAATTTGAATTTCAAACCACTTCCAACTCTATTTCGTATAATTTGAAGAAGTCATTTTTATCTTCTCTCATGAAAATCATTGAGTTGCATAAAGCTTCTGAATTTGAAATATGTCCAAATGGAATTCAAATATTTTCAAAACCCTTTTCATTTATTTAAATGGAAGAGTCATATCATCTTCACTTTAGGATTTTGTGATGAAATGAATTTGAATCCATGGAGATCATAAATGCAAAGATAAATCTTTGGGGAAGTCATTTCATTCCCTCTCATTCAATTTTCAAAAAGTTTCAGATTGCACTCAATTTCACTCAATCATTAACACAACAATCAAACAAAAAATCAAAACTGATTATTTAATATAACATTCCAAAATTTAGAATTTTGGGATGTTACAAACCTACCACACTTAAAAATGAATCTCGTCCTCGAGATTCGAAGAGGCTAGCAAGAAAAGGTTAGGGGTTTGGGGGTCTTCTAGCAATGCCATTGATTGGAATGGTCTAATGTGCTACCACACTTAAAAGCAGGGTTATGGTCCCGTCCAAAACTCATGTGCTCATTCCTTTGGGTTGACGGTGTCGGTCTTCTCATATTCCCTGGAATAACTCTTTCACTAGTGCTCTCCTAGTAGGGGCATGACCTTTTTCCTCAAAATATTGTGTCCTCTCAATCCTGGTGAGGTTCTTCCGAAGTGTGGGTCTTCACATCTGACATGTCTGTCGTCAATACAAAGAAACTATCAGAACCTCCTGGCGGTCAACAATTTATGGCTTCTCCTGCAAGAAAAATGGCCGGGGTTGAATCTCACCGTATATCCTACGATTGGCATCGGTTGCCTGTAAAGGGTTCCATCGCCCTACCATTCTATGGTTTTATGGCTTGACGTGTCGACACTCTTCTAAGGTTTTCAAGGCTCTCTGATTTTCCATCAACATATGATAGTTCATGATAGAAGTCTCTGGTATGGGGGCCAATCCATCCCTCACTTGAACCATTACTACATATGCAGACAGTGAATCACGTAGTCTAACACTTGGGCATCCTCACAAGCATTGCGGAAATTCTCTTGTCCTCGAACTGGGTTCGGGTAAATCCATTGTTTCTGCAAGCTGAACAAGACATCTAACGTTTCTTCACAACTCTCGTGCTTTCGTATCCTCCTAAGAAAACATCTGCTGATTAAATCAGAGTTTTCTTCCAAAATATCTTCCTTCCGCAAGAGTGTGCTTGCTTCTTATTAACTCATGGGCATGTGGGTTATGGGCCCACTTCAATGCAGGTACAACTTCTATTCATCCTGGAGTTATAATTGTTCCATATTACAACTTTACACCTCCTTTAAATCCAATGGTACCCCATTCCTTCCTATCCTTGGGGTGACCTTCATATTAAAATATGACTTAAACTTATTTTGTCCAAACTCCACTTTGCGAAATACATTTCCCTTCCATAAATCAGGTGTTCTCGCAGGGTACTACCACCCTTAAAGTGAAATGCACAATTTTATCCATAGACCATATTTCTCATATCCTCGAAACTGGTCCAACTCCTTGTTCATAGGGTAACAACTCATAAAATTCAACGTATGAAATCATGACACATTAACTTTATTGATTCATGAAGTCATTACAATATCTGAGACTCCCATTACATAAATTCGACTCCATATTCTTATGAACATAAATGCTCCCTACTACACTTATTACGAATATCAAAATTCCAACTACTCAGCTTCATCTTTCATCTTGTTGGAACATTTAGTAGCATAATGTCCTACTTTATTGCAGCGAAAACAAATAACTTCCGTGTCCTTGGGCTTCTTGGGGATGGTGTCTGCTTTTTTGGGTTCTTGGTTCCTTCTCTGGCTTCTTCTCCGGACACATACTGGCATAGTGACCTAAGGTCTTGCACTTGAAACATGGGATAGAACTCAGGTCTTTTTCTGCAGAAATTGGGTTGTTCTGGGGATGCCTTCATTTTCTCTTCCTGGATTTCTCCATAATGATCGGAGCTTCTATTTCTCGAGGGTCAAACTTCACTTCTGCTTCAGGAAGTCTCCGAGATACTCTCGGCTTTCCTTCGTGCAATACTCTGAAAAATGTCCTTCTTCTCCACATGAATAGCAGGCTTGGGTGAAAAATCTGTTTAGGCCTTCACCATCAGGGTCTTGAATAACTTCCTTCATCGCAGGTTCTTCTGAATTTTCCCTGAGGGTTTGTTTCACGGCTTCTTTCTGCTGCTTGGTAATTTCTTGTACCTTGGGGTAAATGTGAGATTCACCAGGGTAGTGTGTAGTTCCTTCACGCAGGAAACAAGTAACTTGCCCAGTCGGGAATTCTTCGGCTGGGTGACTCTCCTCACAATGTGGGCATCCATCCTTGTGTTCCTCCTAGGTGTGTCCTATTTCTCCACATATCTTGCATGCACAAGTTTGCTTCATTTTACTATCACCGGGCTTCTGGATAAAACGAGACCTCAGAAGAATCGTCTTGAATTCTTCCCAAGCATTTGCTCCATTCCATCCTTGTATAGCTTGATGTATCTCTCGCCATGTTGCGGCACCTTGTGTGATGGGCTGTAAGGTGTATGGAACCATATACTCTCCTTCAATACGGTGCTCCTTCATGCGATCTTCCATGTTCCGTATCCACTGTGCTACCTCCGGATGAGTCATTGATCTTGGAAGTACACGTCCATCTTCATTCATCATCTATTGGGGACCAAGGGTTTTCGGATGAGATCCAAAAGATAGAAAGGGATACACACAATACAAACAATAGTTTTTTAAAGTGGTTTTATTTGTGGCTATCGAAAAAACATCAAACAAATGACAGCTCACAAATCGTCGCATCTCACGTAAGTATATAACAAGGGTTTGGTCTTCTGAAGGTCAAATAAATCTTCGGAGTTTTCCAATTCTTCAAGTCTTCGGAGTCTTCAGCTGTTGTAGCTTCAACTCTTCTAATCCATGGTGAAATCCTCTTTACTCTGAAGAGGTGATCAGTTGTCCGATATATTGTCTTTCTTGGAGTGGCTTCAGTTGATCCTCCTTGTGGTCAAAAGGGAAAAGGATATACTCTAACTATTTGAGATAAGAGGGGATAAGTAATGGACTACTTTAAAAAGAAGTTTTAGAGATTTCCTATCCTAGGGGCTTTCCGATTTCTAGGGTCATGTCCTACAGTCAACATGTGCACTGATACCATATCTGTAGTGACCCGACCTCAGACGGTCAAGTCTCTGTGTATTCGTGCCATCCCTGGATCAGTATGCTGGCACACACAGTACATCAATGTATATATCAAAGTGCAATCACATGTATAAATAACGTAAAACTGATATATACCTCATATGTCTCAGCGGAAACAATCAACGGGTGTGGAGTCCCATCAACGCCATCGGCAGGTTGAGTGTAGACCGTAACCCTGTATCATAACTCTTTCTCGTCGAAGAAAAATATCTGCAACATGATAAGTTGCAGCCGTGTAGGTCAGTACATTGAATGTACCAGCAAGATCACAATAAGAGAAAACACATGATAAACTATACTATATGCAGTATGGCTTTGTGGCACTGTATCTGAGTTTTGTTTGCGTAAAAGCTGGTTTTATTTTCCCTACATCAAAGGTGTATCAGGAGTCTGTACTACGGAGTTTTCTATCATGACATGGTTCCGCCAACCGATATCTCATAGCCCAAATCATCATAAGTTGCCCACAATTATGTTATCAGTCCGGTGTTGAGAGTTCCGAGATAGACCTAAGTCCAGAGGCTCAAATTGTCCGTAACCGGGGACACGGCTAATCGATTAGGTTTTAACCCTCTACATTGGTTTGTACACTTTACCCGCAAGATTCGATCCCTCCTTTTTACGTTCTCGCACTTCAGGGTGTTTGAGAACAAGATGACCGAAACATGGTCTTCCGAAGGGTTCCTCTGACCACTGTCCGGTGCTCATCCAATCCTACCGTAGTTCTACATCTGCTAGCACCGTCCCTGCCAGAGTCACCACTAAGGTCAACCAAGCCAGAGCCCATAGTGACTTTCGGTTGCACAGGTAAGCTTCCGGGCATGAAGAATTCTTCCGTCTCTTTGAGTCTGGCTGAAGCTTTCCGCAAGATGTCATGGCACTTCTCCATGCATCCCGGCCATCCACTGGTTTCTCCAGGGTGCCCGTCAACCATCCTTCACCCAGTTGTGTGTATTGAATTCTTGTAGTCTCGAAATTTTGAGGTCTTGAAGTCTTGAGGTCATGACGATGCAGTCCTTGCCGATGCCATCATGAAGCTATCGTCATTCGCGTAGAGTCCTCCATTCTCACACCACTCCCGAGCACTCATACCAAACCCCGTCTACAATAGCATAGCATTAAAACTATATACGTCCCGGGCTTGGTAACAGGGAGATCGGTTCCTACCTCATGCATTCTACTCAACTACAAGAAATCTATATCACTACTAGAGGGAATTGTTGCAAAGATGACACTAAATGCAATAAAAACATAGGTATGAAAAAGCATGGTCAAAGTGAACTTGCCTGGTATTACTTGATGAAGATAATATCGCTCTCGCAAAACTTGATAGCACTATACGCAACTCTCCGATGAAAATCTATATAGTAAAACATAGTATTCACATAAGCAAACATACTAGCAAGAAATTTCTAACACTCACAAAAAAATCAACAAATAAAATGCAAATCACAAAGAACACAAAAATAAAAAATAAAAAACCAATGAAAACTACACAAGAAAACTACTAAAGAAAATTCTAACACATAACCCAAAATAGCTTTGTCCTAAGTAAAATTTAACAACAAAGAAAATACTAACATAATAAATAAACATAAAAGAAAATATAAAACAACTAATTTCAACAAAAAGTATTTTTCATAAACTTTTAGTAGCAAAAAGAAACAAATAAGAAGCTTTTATGAAACACCAACTATGACCTAAACAAGTTTTCATACAAAACTAAGTAAAAGAAATTTTAAAATAAAACAAAATTTTCTTTAGTTGATTTTTCATACAAAACTAACAGAAACAGAACTAGATTTTTCAAGAGTGACAAAAAGAAATAATTTAAAACTAATAAAAACAATAAAGAAAAGACTAAAACAAAACTATAACTAAAAAATTACTGTTTTGCTAAAAAATTAATTTAAAATAAACTAAAAATACATCACTATATGACTCTGGATATACAAAACAATAACAAAACCGTAGCAAAAAGAATCAATCAAAAATATTTTATAAAACTCAAGATACAGCCAAATTAGTGATTTCAACAAATTCCATCAAACTCAAAATTTAAACTACTCAAACTTGATAACTAAAGACACAAACAGAAACTTCAAAATTTTTTGAATCTAATGCAAAAAGAATCACTCAATTTGGATAAACACACTAAAAGATATAAGCAATCTAAAATTGAAACTATTTCTGTTTTTAAAACAGAAACGAAAATAAACTAAAAAACAAACTGGCAGGTACTACGCGTCGGGCTGCTATTGGGCCTAAGCAGTGGGTGATATGAACTAAACAACACTTGGCCGTAACTTAACAAAACCGTGACTGTGCGGCTAAAGCAGAAAACCGGAGGAGGCCCGGTTCGATCTGAACCATTCTAAACCGTCAATAAAACCGCATTAAAACCGATGTAATACATAAAACCTACCTATTCGTTTGGATCTAATCTAAGCCGTAAAATTAAGATCTAACGGCTGGGAGAGTCGTCTGAGCTTACAACGGTGGTGGTCGCCGGCGATGCGGCTCGGACATCGTCGGCGGCGGCGCTCCGGTCATCGGAGAGCTCCGGCGAGGGCACGGGCGGATGAGGCGTTCGATGGCGAGTCCAGCGGTGGTCGAGGCGGCGTCGTAGGTTAACAGAGGAGGTCGGCGGCGAGGTCGAGGTGGCGGTGGCGTTCGGGCGTCAGCGGTGGCGGTGCTCCGGTTGGTTTTGGGCTCGCGCGAGCGCACGGGGAGGTGCGGACGAGCGAGGGGGTTACGGTGGTGATCTAAGGTGGCGTCTAGGAGGTAAGGGTGGTGAGGTAAGGCAACAATGGTGCGGCGGCAGCGCTCGGATCCGGCGAGAAATCAGGGAGGTAGCGGAGGTTCTTGGTGCGGGGAAAGGAGGGGAACGGGTCGACGGGGAGAGTATATATAGGGGGGCGATTCTTGGAGGAGGGGGTGAGTCGGGGAGAGGATCCCGAGGATCACGGGATTCGGCGGTGCGGCCGGTGCGATCTAGCTCAGGCACGGCTTGCGGAGGAAGAAGACGATGCGGGCCCCGCTGTCAGCGAGTGCGGGAACGAGGGAGAAGTGCGGGCGACCGGTGGGGAGGGGTTTCGTGCGCGTGCACGGCCTGGACCACTGTGGGCCGCGGCGGAGGGAGAGAGAGATGGGCCTCGGGTTGGGCACTGCTGGCTTCGGCCGTTTTTTTTGAAATAAGCGCAGACAAGAAAATAAAGGAAAAACAATAAGACTTCTATATAGACATATTATATACCAAAATTTTCAGAAAAATAAATCCTAAAACATGAACATATTATCATGTACAAATAAAGTACACAAAAATTCACTCAAGTCAATCAATGCTGTTGTTGAAAGAAAACCCAATAAAAATCATTTTTAAAACAGCAGAATGATTTCAAATTTACTTTCCTCCAATATTATATTGTAGGGAATCATTTTACCCTAATTTCCAAAAAATTTATTTTTGGAGGAAAAGTAATTTGAGTAAAACCCAAATAACTCCTAAATGGTTTTGAATTTGAATTTCAAACCACTTCCAACTCTATTTCATATAATTTGAAGAAGTCATTTTTATCTTCTCTCATGAAAATCATTGAGTTGCATAAAGCTTCTTAATTTGAAATATGTCCAAATGGAATTCAAATCTTTTCAAAACCCTTTTCATTTATTTAAATGGAAGAGTCATATCATCTTCACTTTAGGGTTTTGTGATGAAATGATTTTGAATTCATGGAGATCATAAATGCAAAGAGAAATCTTTGGGAAAGTCATTTCATTCCCTCTCATTCAATTTTCAAAAAGTTTCAGATTGCACTCAATTTCACTCAATCATTAAGACAACAATCAAACAAAAAATCAAAACTAATTATTTAATATAACATTCCAAAATTTAGAATTTTGGGATGTTACACTAGGCTATCTCGGCTATTACACATATTACATCCACTGGGCATCAAAGTTTGCCACCAGTGCAAATATAGGGAACAAAGCAGCATATCATATACACTGGCCGTCAAAATTGGCCACCAGTGGAAATAAACGCAGCAGCAAAACAAGAGCATAACTGAAACAACTTCAGAAGAGCTCAAGAAACATTATCCTGGGTATCCACCATGCTGGCAATAAGCTTAGCAAGCTGATTAGCTTTGTCTTGTTTGGCACTAAAATCCTCCAACGCTTGCTGTTGCACCAAAAAGTATGCATCTAAATGCTCTAGGGACTTCCGCAGTCCTTCCGCTTCTTGTCGCAGCACAGCTGATCGATGTCTTCCAGCTTGTAGTTGAGACTCAACAAACCGAACTGATTCAGACAGTGAGTTTGAATAGCTTGTGCAAGCGGTAGTGGCCAGTAACTCCAACACTAAACCAAGACAGGATGTGTCACTATCCTGAACCTTATCTGCATTAGTTCCTTTACCGTTGCTTAATAAGGCACTCTTCCCCAATATTCTGTCAGCATTCTAAAACAAGAATCAAGCAGACACATAACAAGTTTAGCATGTACTAGTATATGAAACTCATTTCGGTGAACCAGTTCATTAGTAAGGTGGACAGGATTAAACTACCAAGTCGTCTATTGCCAAGTACTAGTACATAATAAAAGCATCAAACAAGCATATATCTATGTACTATGGTAGCAATGGAATCTTAAATTAGAACAGTTGTTCTTCAGGTTTAGGCACTTGTTCTACATGAACAGAGTACAGTAAAACGCAAGAATATAATACTTAAAAATAGAAAATGAGCTCATAGACCTTACAACATTCTTGGTTCGGGACCAATACAGAACAAGACATTCCCAGTCATCGTCCAATAAATGTGTCTCAGGAGAACGTAAGGGAATTTGATGAGTTTCTTTGCCGGTGAAGTACGTTTTCTTCAGGTAATTCCGATACTTCCACCAAGCATTCTTGAAGATAGCAGAGGTATTAGCACAGGTTACCTCATCATGAGTTTCCAAATCGGTCCTTCTCTATAGAGAAAAATGGGAAAATTTGCTGTATTATAACCATCATGGAGGTATGATGTATGGGACAAAGCAAAGTAATTGCCATGAATAACATTACTTACACATAACTCCTGGACAAACACCTGCAACTGGCATTTTCCTTCATCTTCAGTATAATATTTCCAAGATGGGAAGATACGCACATACGATTTAACAACATCAAATGCGATAGATGCTAAACTACGACTAGCTGGTTGTGCTTCCTCCACATGAATAGGCGTACTAACTGGTGGAGTTGGGCTTCGCCGTGATAGTACTGGCCCTTTGGGCACTAGAGCTGCCTTACTAACTGCTCTTGTTTGGGAGCTCTGTGGTGGAGATGGTGCTGTGTCAACAGGAACTGGGTTACTATCGGCTGGGGTTGGGGTTAGATTGGGTGAAGCTGGTTCTCTGTCCATCGTAGTAGGGGTACAATCTACGAGAGTTTGGGTTATGTGTGGTAGGGCTGGTTCTTGTGCATGTACAACCAGGGTGCTATCTCCACCAAGAGGTAGCACTGTTTTATTTGAAGACCGTGTTTTTAGTCCGCTAGATACTGGCATCACCCGCTCCAATTCAAATGGCTGATAAACAGGAAACATAGTTGAATGTACAGACATTGTATGAGAGACAAATGCAATAGATAGTGTGGAAAAAAGAGGGCATGAAATAGTTGACATGTATATTGTTTAACTAAAATGGATAGCATGACATAATTTCACATATATGATGTCTATCTAAACTGGATAGCATAGCATAACATAATTCAAAGATATGATGAATAACTATATAGGATCGCCTGACATAATTCACCTACATGTTATCTAAGTAATCAGGATCGCATCATTTAATTCACATATATGATTTATATGCTAAACAGAGGGCATTCGATATGATGTCTGAACTAAGAACATGGTGTTGAATATTGTGTATATGATGTCTAAACTATGCAATGCAAGACACCGTATGCATGATATGAGCAGTATAACCGTGCCAAGTTAGAGCATACACCTCAGTGGGGGAATAGGACTGGTCATCTGTCTTTGAGTCCATCTCTGAGGAGCTATCGGGACCCAACAAGAGATCTGCTTCGACAGGTAGCACTGTCTGCTCTGAAGGCCTTGTTTTCACTCCAGATTTTTCCATCTCCCACCCAAATGGCTGATTCACAGGAAGAGTAGTTTAATGTACAAACATTGTCGACAAATGGAAATGTAATGAAGAAAATGATGGGCAAGATATCATTCAAATATATGATGCATGGTTAAACAGGATGGCATTGCACATTTCACATATATTATGGCTGGCTAAAAGACATCAGACTGCATAATTCTCATATATGATATAGAAACTAAACAGGTGGCATTACAGAACATGTCTAAACTAAGCAGATGACATATATGATGTCAAAAGTAGGCACTGCAAGGCAACATATGCATGATATGACTAACATCATCATGCTAAGGTAGAGCAAACACCTTGGGGGGTAAATAGGAGTGGTCAGCGTCGTCCGAATCCGCCTCAGAACAGATATCTTCCTCTGGATTACAATCTGGAGACGGGTGGGGAGGGTTTTCCATTGAACCCACCATGGAGCAATGTCTGCATGACATTGTATTGCCGCGCAAAACTCTTCTCTTTTTCTCTACATGTTCAGCATGACTGTGTACAATATATGACATGCATACGAGAAAAATATGGTGAGATTATGTAAGGAGAGCATGCAGAAATTTAGAGTGATGGTAACAACTAGTGGATCGATGTTTTTCCGTTGAACCAAAATAGCCCTAATGGATCGGCGTGAATGTATAGTAATAAGTGATGCAACAAGTGTACAACCTCTTTGCCATAGCCGTGTCGACCTCAGCATCATTGGGTTGGTCGCTGAAGCAGTTGAGGCAGAGGTGGCTGTCAGAGGTGTGGAGGAAGATCTGAGGAATCTGTAGACGGCGTCCAGGGCACTGCTCTATTGTGATGGATCATTCTGTCGTTGGAGCAGCTCCGGTGAGCCGTAAGACGTCAAGGCTGAAGCAGCACAAGACATACATCGTCAATCTCAAGTGGGATTCTATTAGCATCTCCAATAGATGATGTAAAATGGATGTAAAATTAACATCACCAAAAACCACCTAACTACAACAGATGAGGTAAAAATGTTGACTCTAAACTTAACTGTCGAAACTGAAATTTACTCTGGAATCTGAATGCTACTGTCGAAACTGAACGCAATGGTAACAGAGAGGCACTTGACATGTAGTTTAGGGAGGGCCTGCAGTTCATTTTCAACCTGCACCCCCCTGAGCCGCCAGCCACCACCGGCCGAACCGCCGGCCCCGGCGCCGCCTCGCCGCCCCGAAACAACTCGCCACCTCCGCCCCGACCAGCCCTCTAGGACCCCCACCCCCCCACCGTGAACCCTAAGAAAGATAGTGGGGTACCTCTCCGGCGAGCCCCCGTCCCCGCTGCGGGTGGTTCTTCCTTAACTCCAGCGAGCCCCCCCAACCCCTGAAAATCGACTAACCCAAAAGTCGATTCAGTCGACTGAAGTGTAGCTTAATCGGAGCAGAGCAGCAGCACGAGCGAGGGGGAGAGCAACAGCAGCAGCTGGGCGAGCAAGCGATCGAGCGAGAGCCGGAGCAGCAGCAGATCCGGCTGGTATGGACGCCGCCGCCGAAGGGGCCTCGCACTGGGGGAGAGTCACCGTGGAGATGTCACCCGCGGCGTCAGCTTTAAGGTAGCCCCTCCATGGGGGTGCGGGATGGAGCATCGTCGGCGCCGGGAGGTCGAGTTAAGGAGAAGGTGCGATGCGATGAGTGTACAACCTCTTTGGTGGCACCGAGTAGGCCTTGGCTTCGTCCAAGGAGTCGGTGAGGATGCTGCGGTTCTGGTGGAGCAGTTTAAGGCGGCGGTGTGGGGATGGAGTAGCCGCGATAGACGATGCGATCGTCGGAGCAGCTCCTTGGAGGTGGAGGACGGGGCGGCTGAACCGGCGGGATGGCGAGATGGACGACGGATCCTCATCCGGGGAGGTGGACGAGGGACGTCGAGCTGTTGCGGTGGACGACGTCGTGGGGGAAGAGGCTCCAGCTGGGCAGCGGTGACGTGGCGGACGGAGGAGGGTGGGGTTTCGCGGCTGGAGCGGAGAGGTTATGGCGGCCTGGGATTTCGAATGGCGAAAAGGGGGTGATGGGAGGGGGTGAAGCATGACTTAGGAACGCACTTGTCCAAAATGTAAGGTGTGTTACAAAAGTACCGCCCACCGATTTGAACTAGCGGCGCTTTCGGCTCAGGGTTAGAAGGGGGCTTTCGCGCGTCGGGATTTGGCAGCTGGAGGGAGTTTTCGCGCGCGTTGTAATTTTGGGATAGCAAGGCGCGGGTTGTGAAGGCGCCAGTTTTGGGAGCACGATATCTAAATTCTCGGGATATAACAAGACGCGGGTTGAATTTTAGGGACAAGCCTAACGTGTCGTAATATTGTACTTGTACGTACCAAATCAATTCGCACTTCCCTCAACCAAAAAGAAAATGAAAAAAATAAAACTATTCACACCACACAAAGAGAGAGTCTTGCCTCATTTTACTATACAAATGCTATTCAAAGCTACTCCCTCCTTCCATCTATATAGGGCCTAATGCGTTTTTCGATGCTAACTTTTGGTTAAATATTAGAGCAATGATATATGACATGCAACTTACACAAAGCACACCGTTAAATTCGTCTGTGAAAAGTTCTTTCAATGATATAATTTTCACCTTGTGCATGTCATGTACTATTAATCTTGTCAATAGTCAAAGGCGGTCTTAAAAATCTCATTACGCCCTATGTAGATGGAAGGAGGGAGTATGAATCCATGTTATGTCTGATTAAATTTTTTCGCTTGCTGTATAATGCATGTAACCTACTCATACCAACATTTTAGTCCATTCCAAATGTCTATACTACCGCTGCAATTCGAACTAAATTTGAATTCGTTTCTCTATTTCAATAAGAATCTACAATCGTGATTGTTGCCAACTTCAACCATCATAGTTTCCTTGCTATCCGCCAGATATAAATCAGACGGCCTATAATGCAGGATGGCAGGCACACCATCATCAGCAACTCCGTTTTTTATAAGAGTAGAGATAGAATATATTAAATGTAGTATACCATGTTCATAACCACACCATGTGTATCACCGTTATATATATTCACACATCCGTCAGTTTGAAACACTATGATAAATTCTTCAAATATCTGAATTCGCTTTTTATAATGAAGTATATATGATCTCTATTCGTCTTTTACACCCACACAACCCTCTTATCTTTGTAGCTAGCGCTAACTTTCTCTTGTGCATGCACACGCCCGCATCCCTCTCACCCTCCCTCAGCATTCTCTAGCTCCATCACACAAATTCGTCTTTTCACTTAAGGTCGTTCACCGACGGTGTGTGTAGGCCTCCCAGCTCCTTCTTTACGGCACACATTGATCAATATGCCTCTCTAGCCAGGTGTGCCTACCACAAACACAAGCTTCCCCTCTTCTCTTGTCACCGTCCATGCCTCACTCCCACCACTCTTTTCATCGTTCTCGTACTCGCACACTCCTCCCCCTCGATATAGTATGCCTCTCGTACCACCTCCTACATGCATCCCTCTCTCTATATCCTTCTCCTCATGCCTCATTTGCTTCTAACACACACATGCATGTATACCGATCGATCTCCCAACATATACCTAGATCGATTTTAACTACCCCCCCATCGATCGACGTACCTCACAAGTTATGTCTCTCCTTTCTCTTACAAAGGGCGATTGATCTTCCTATGTAGTTACGTCTGCTTACCACAGCCACATCGTCCCCCTCATCATTCGTGCATGTCTCCTGACCCGTCTCTCACACGCACGTGCACAGAAAACAAGCAGCCATCTCCTCTCTTATTGATATTGTGGGCATGCCCTCCGTTTGTCTAGCAAGCCTATCCCACCATTTGTTAGAAGCAACTCCACTACCACCCCCTCCAACACTCTAGCTCTGTCTCTCTCCCAACCTTATTCATCTCCTGCACATATGCATGGATGCCGATCGATCTCCCTTAATACATGAGGCAGATCGATCTCCTTAATACATGAGGTAGGCCTCTTTCCTCCTCCACACATTATACCAGCCATTGTACCTCTATAGTTAATTAGGCCTCCCTCTTCCCCACCACACACCGATAGTCGAGCGCTGCAGGTAGGTATCCATGCCACAGAGACAAACTGCACATGTCCCATTTCACATTCCAGTAGGCCAGCCACTCTATATCTTTGACGTGGGAACACACAAATTCGATGGCACTCTTTATCAATCGCGCGCGTGCACAGACACACACATCATCCCTCACTTCGATTCTATAGACACCTCAAGCCGATGATACCTCCACTCTCTTCTCGTGGATCGCCCCCTCTATATATATGTTATATCCAAGACTCTATTTCACACACATTGCATATGTTAAATTTTTTGATTGCCCCCCCCCCCAAAAGAACTCTCAAGAACCCACACACTATATCTCTCTAGGTTTGTATCTCTCTCGCACAACCCCACGTAGGTGGTGTACGTATACAAGAAGAGAATAGGTGCATCGTGCACGTACTCACGCTTCGTGCCCAGCCACACCCGCGCGGGTACACGGTGGAGCTCATTTCTTTACGAAATGGCAGCCCACGTGCTAATTTGAACGCCTGTAGATTTGTTTACCTATCGAGGTCGTGTACCACGCGTGCACGAAACAAAGTTCAACTTGACGCGTTATTTTTAAATAAAGTTATAGCGCTCAATGGCACGTACACAAAATATAAAACGATTTTTATGGAGAAAAAGGTAGTCCGCTCTTCAAAGTATCTCACACAAGGCTCCGATGGCCTCTCTCTCTCACCGTTGGTCACTGATCCGGCCGCATCCCGTTCGCCTGTTAAAAGGGAGTGCGTTGGCCTCTCTGTCTCACTGTTGGTCACTGATCCGGCCACATCCCGTCCGCCGGGGGAAAGGGAGTGCGGTGACCTCTCTCTCTCACTGTTGGTCACTGATCCGGCCGCATCCCGTCCGCCAGGGGAAAGGGAGGAAGTGCATCGTTTCTCTGTTCGACGGCGCCGAGGCAGCACGTCCCGATCTGCGGTACACGTCGTTTTCTCTGACCAAGCTCCGGCGCGGCAGGGCCTACGCCACCTGCTCGCAGATTCCGCCCGCCGCCGCTCACCTAGTTACATCCCGACGACCACCAGGTATCCCCTCCGGCCTTGCTCCACTGCCCATTTTCCCACGTCGCTGCATGTGGATCTTCCATAGTTCTTTGCCCAAAACGTAGTTCGTCTGGTGTACTTTCCATATTGCATTCTCGTCCTCACCTCACACCATTTTAGACAAACACAGCCGTGTTGTTATCTTCCCTTAGGACAAGGAATATGCTTCTTTTTTGTCGTCGCATGTGTCATCAGTTGTTATTGGCCAGTAATTGTTTCCTTTCTACCTCTTTTTTGCAAACAGGGCTATCCATTTCACTTCGTTGCTATTGCGACCTTTTGGTGAACTGCACAAATCACTTTTTTCTTAAGAGTGTTTTGTGCAGTTGTACTAAAATGTCACACGGGCAACGTCTCTACATTTCAGTGCGACTGCACAAAGGGAGATTGGTTATGCTCTATCCTCCTCATCCAACTCCTAGCCTAATCTTCTCCAACTAGTTAGTCTTAAGAGAGACCGCAAAGGTGACCGGCTTCTATTTGTGTGTTTATTATTTCATCAGCAGTTCTCTATTATCATAATCACACTTGATATCTTTGGAACAGGGACGCTCAGCTCTATTTTAGTGGAACTGCACAAAATGATCGGAATGTTGCATGCTCCAGATAGCTATTTTTATTCCCAACATGCCTTGTTGATTTAGATAGAGCTGAGGGGACGTTGCTGCCAATGAAAGCATGGATCAATTTTAATTTAACACCTTCTCACAACTTTGTCTTCAGTTGTGATGTAATTATTAGCTCTGAACTGCTAATAATTGACATGCATTAGCAAGCAAGTTAGTTTTTTATTGTTTCCGAAAGAGCATCGATGGCAAGACACGTGAAACAAAAGCTGAAAGCTCACACCATTGTACAATTTCATGTCGCTGGAAAATTATTTGTATAGTACGTCAATTATGTAAACAAATGATGGAAGCTTGATAGCATTGCCAGAAGCCTCTTCTCATCAGGGTCCATGTGCCATGCACAAAATTATACTCCTTCGTTCCTAAATATTTGTCTTTTTACAATTTTCAAACGGGCATATTTTAGAGTGTAGATTCACTCATTTTGCTTCGTATGTGTACTCCCTCCGTTCTTAAATATTCTATTCGTCTTTTTAGAGATTTCAACAAGTGACTACATACGGAGCAAAATGAGTGAATCTACACTCTAAAATATGTCTATATACATCCTTATGTGCCAGTCCATTTGAAATCTCTAAAAAGACAAATATTTTAGTAGTCACTCGTTGAAATCTCTAGAAAGACAAATACTCCGGAGTATATTTAAGAACCGAGGGGGTAGTGCACAACCGCATGGGAGACTCAGCCCGGTCGTTGCGCCGCATTAATAGTGAGTAATGAGCAGTCAAATCATAAGCCCCACCTTTCCCACTGTAAGTTGCTCTGAAGAAGCAACCATCAATACACTCTTCTTTGAATCCGCTCATAGTACTCCATTAGTCACTGTTTATACAGCGTGCTTCAGAAAAAAGAAAAAAAATCTATGGGACCAAGGCGACTAGCGATCGGCCTGAAAAATAGCATTGGTAGTTATAGCACGGCGTCTATTACTAGAGGGAATAATGCTTACACACATGCATGCAGTGCTTCCACCCCGGGCACACACATGCATGCACTCCGTAGTAGTATAGTACATGGAGAGAAAATTGTGGACTTGATTGCGGTTACCACGCGCTAATTAATTGAGCATTAAACCAAACGCGTCTAAAGTCTCTCTGATGGTGGAAATGCATTGAGAGAAATGCATCATAATGAAGTGCACCCTGTAAACTGTGGCAGAGGGTGGAGTAGTATGAACGTGCAAAACCAAGTAGAGTACGCGTTCGTGAAGTCGAACAATGATGGTACTCCGCATGTTGGGTACTACAGTGTATGCCTCTGTCAATCTAACACCGAATGGACTGATGCATGTCCACCGAGGGTAGGTTGCATTAGTCAAAAGGCGAAAGCGAGCTTCACCTTGTCCTGCAAGCTTCTCCTCGTTCTGCGAGTTGACG
Source organism: Triticum urartu (assembly GCF_003073215.2). Classification (NCBI taxonomy): domain Eukaryota; kingdom Viridiplantae; phylum Streptophyta; class Magnoliopsida; order Poales; family Poaceae; genus Triticum; species Triticum urartu. Next base: position 589,951,615 of record NC_053024.1, on the reverse strand, counting down.
GGACACACCAAAAAGTAGTGGTAGTCCATACTCCCTCCTTTCCGGTTAATATGGCTTAATCTTTTTTGCGGGTAAATGAGAGAGCTTTATTCATATATATAAGCATTCTTAGGACGATCAGCCAAGACACTGGTCACTAGGAAGCCAAAAAAAGAAGTAGGAAGCAAGGTGTTTCATCAAGCTAGCAAAGTTGACGGGACATAGCAAAGTAATGCTAGTCCATGCTGCCTCCTCTCCGGTTAACATGGCTTAATTTCAAACGAGATAAATACACTGTCTGTCACTGTATATTTGTAAAAATACGGTTAGTGGACTTCATAATACGCTCACTGCGCTCAATATATATATTTTCTGGTGTTCATACGGTCACTAGCTCACCCTGACTGAGTATGTGTGTGCATGCACGTGTAGGTTGAGCACTTGAGCGTGACCGTGTGTGTTCCGTCGTGTGCTCGGACATGCATGCATTAGGGCGTCGCGCGCGTTTTTGCGTCCATGTGTACGTGTGATTGTTGCATACACATAGGGGGAGTACATGTAGGGGCCACTAAGGAGCAGTCAAATCACACAGTAATTTAGTCGGAAGAAGCAACCATCATTTCACTCTTGAATGACACGTACGCAATATAAAATGGTTGATATGGAGAGAAAAAGAAAACCACTATATATACACTAGCAGGGTGCGTGTGAGAGACAGGTCAGGAGGTGAATGACACGTGGCCCCAGGGGGTGGCTGGCCCACCTATCATACATCCAAAGGCAGGTGTAGTAGAGGGCCGAGGAGTAGTACGAAATCCTACGCACCTACGCACGCTAACCAAGGGTTGCGTGATCACTCGAATCGCAAGATCAATTGACTAGAAGCGACCCTAGACCCATGGAGGCGATGAGTGCGAGCATCAGCCGGCTGTGCCAGATGGTCCACGACGCCGGCCTGTGGCCCGGCAGGTAGTATTGCTTGACGCCGCCAGGGCGAGGGGTCGCTTGGACGACAACTTCGTCTCCTTGTTCGACGAGGTCCTCGTTGGTTTCCTCGACAAGTTCACCGTCGTCAAGAAGCTTGCGGACGACTTTGACGTAAGCCTCCAACTGACACGCCCAGGCTTTGCGATGCCCGCCACCCTCAACGGCCAGTATGGTAACAACCTCTTCGACGCACTGGTGGCCCTGCGATTGCCCGCCGTCGCGTCGGAGAATGTCCAGCTCGAGGTCGTGCTCGCCGCGCAGCGCCTGGCGCAGCAAGACATAATTATCTTACCTTTCGCATCAACTTCATAATTTTCGTACGTACTCCATGCATGAACTACGCCAGAACCAAACTTCTCATTACTCTAGGCAAAATCGTTATTTTCTATCTATCGGTCGTGCCATGGAGCAGAACCAAATTTTACAAGTTATGAGTTCAAAAGGAAAAGCCTGCCGTGTTCGCGTCGCACCCCCACACGGTTGGTCCGGCACGCCGCTCAAGCGGGAATGCGTGCGGTGTTGCATTTTCACTTACAAGTGGGACCGCAGTTGAGCAAACCGACTATCGGCAAACCCCCACCCCGCCCACCGCGCGATGGCTAAGAAAAGAGGATAGGAGGGAGAAGAGATGGCTGTAGCACGGAATCCAAGAAAATTGGTGTCGGATGGGACTCGTGTGGGTGGCGTGTGCCGTACTGCTAGACATGAATGCTAGTTATGGCCCATGCCACCCCACTATATCGAGCCTATATCGAGGTACGTAGAACAAATTTCCTGCAGTCCGTGCTCAGCCCTCCTCTATCTCTCTTCTCAGCCAGCCAGCGGACGCGTGGAGCCCATCATCTGTTTGCTCACATGCGGCCCCACATGTCAGTGAAAACGCAAGAGGACCCACTGAACCTGCACATCTTTCACCTCGATGTGCTGGTGATGAAAAACAAATCCAATAAAGATCTTCGGTGGCCGCTTTTGGAGTTACTCAAGAGTAGTAAGATTTTATTTACAGTTTAACCCAAGATGCACATCTCGTGGCTTTAACTACCACTCTATTTTCTTTCATGACACGACCTGGATGCTGGATGTCCCACGTGTTGGCAAAAGGAGGAAGAACCTGACCAAATCTTCGGTTCTGCTCTCGGATTAGACTAGTTGTGCTAACTTAAAAAATTTATTGTGTACTCCCTCCGTTCCAAAATACTTGACTTCCATTTGTCCAAAAATGGATGTACCTATATACTAAGACATGTCTACATACGTACCGAAGACATGTCGCACCGGAGGGAGTAGAAGGCATATATAGGTACCTACATACATATATATTTTGACAAATAGAAGGCATGTATTATGCAATGGAGGGAGTAGAATGGATGTACCTATATACTAAGACATGTCTAGATACATATATATTTTGACAAATAGAAGGCATGTAGTATTGTGCAACAGAGGGAGTAGAATGGATGCAAGTTTTTGTATTGGGAAGAAGAGTACATCCATATATTGATAGAGCGCAATTTAGTAGATGTTCTATCACTTTTAGCTAGTATAGAATAGAGGCTAGACATGAGACTAGATGCGAGGAAGCAACGTATACTTCTTTACACTCGAAGAAGAAAGAAGCATGCTAGATCGAGCCTCTGCAGATCAACAATGAATGCATCGAGAAGGCACTAATCCAACTTACTAGAGGAGTAGTCAAAATTATCATTGGAGTTCGTGCAAAACGGAGGTCCGTTTGGGGTCGTGCGTTGGAGTTGGCCTTACAAGTGGGACCGCAGTTAAGGAAACTGACTATCGGCAAACCCCCACCTCGCCCACCGCGCGATGGCTGAAGTTAGAGAAACGACGAGGTTGAAGAGATTGCTCTCGCACGGACTCCAAGAAATAATATGGTGTCAGATGGATGTCGTGGTGGTGGCGTGTGCCATACTCCTGGACGTGAATGCTTTTTCTGGCCCATGCCACCCTACTACTCCTACTACTTAGGCTTCTTCCAATGCATTGGTGCTAACATAAGGTGCTAAGCACATTAAAAACATTAGCAACAAAAGCCCCCAATGCATAGGTGCTTAACTTGTTGGTGCTAAGAATCCTTCATTTAATGATTTTGCAACTAAAGTTTTTCATCTATTGGTGGGATTCTTTCATTTGAGTGTTTTTCCTAGGTTCTCGTGCTTGGCGTTGGTTCTTTCTCGGGTCACCACACTCATCTATCTCCTCTTAAATACCTTGCCACATCAGTTTTTTTGCCTACATGGCAGCCTTAGCAACTGTACAAGGTGGAGCATTGGGAGGGGCCTTACTCCTACTATATAGTATACTAGTAGTATCGAGGATTCGAGGTGCTGGTTACGTACAACGAACACATTAACATATGGCTACAGTAAAAACACCCGCCCGACATGCGAAGCATGTGAAGCTAGTACAAATAGTGTACTACTATTATTGATTGGCCTCATCCGATAACCTGTTGCAATGCACGTACAATTATGTATTCGGAAAATATTTTTTTGCCTCATCGCACCACTCACTCAGAGAAGCGACTCGAAAGCCATACATAAATTTAGTAAGTTTATCACAGGCATATCATTTTATTACATAGTACAATAGGTCATCAACCCACATTGACAACGAGGATACATTATAAATACTAAAGTTTTCACCACACAACAAATAACAAGCAATGAAATGAACTTCAACTCAACCATTCCACGGCATTGGAAACGCTTGCTTTGAACCACAAGTGATTCTATGGGACGGGCCATCCGTTGTCGATCTAGAGACCAACGCAGGACTGATCATCCAGGCTGAAGCGGCCTACTATATCAGTACCAGGGTAGGGCACCACCCAAATGTCCGAGGTATAGACACGGTTGCCTCTCATAAATGTGTCAACAGTAGTTGGATCGCCTTTCACCATCATCGGATAGTTTTGTCCAAGGAAGAGCGAGTTTTCTCCAAGACTATCAATTCTGTGCCAGGGAGAAGGAGTTGGCGCTAGCACACTAGTATCCATCCCGAATACCATGCAACGGGTGTTGGAATAGGTCCGGAGAGTGCAACCATGGGAGACTACACCTGCTTCCTTAGCAGTAACATCATCAGTGGGCTGTATACACACAAGAAGAGGTGATCCATCGGAATTAGTTGCCAGGCACCACAGAGTATATCGGCGCTGCTCGTCCTCATGCTCGTGATCATCACCATCGTCATCTCCCCCTTGGTTATAAAAATCTTCAAGTATAGGTGGTGGCATGTTCACAAGACCTTGGAAACACAAGAAGAAGGTTAATTGGTAAAGGGAAACTTGCTAACCCGCATGCATGTGGATGAAACAATTATAATTACGGTGGAAGACAAACGTACCGAAACAACGAGGATGCCATGCATAAAGAGTGCCACGACTGGTGCAAGCAAACACAAGGCCCTCGTATTCATTTGAATCACAGTACTCATTCGTGCACAGAAACTAATTTTTGAGCAATATCCATCGAGTCAAACCATCAAGGACGGCAACAAGCTTGTCGAAGATAGCAACATCATCATAGTTTTTGTAATTCCAAGAGCGGTTGGGAACTCGACAAATTGCTATCTGCCATAGAAGACAGTCACCATGATCATATTTGAATGTGTGTACATTACCGGTATGCTCAACCTCTGGGTAGTGTGCTGAGATTTTTGGAAGTGGAACCCGGTGACGAGTGTACACATTGACAAGTTCCCACTCGCAGTTGGACCCAATGTAAACAACCCAATCTCCATTTGCGCCCGCCCAAGCCTTGCCCTCAAGCGATGGCATCTTAACATCACACGTATCATTATCAAGAGGCATCAACTTGGACAAGGCGAGGCCTCTGTCATGCCGGCACCAGTCATCGGGGTCACAGCAAAGAAGATAGGGGAGATCAAACCGCTCCTTGACCCTTGGGTTCCTTGCAATGATGTTATTAGTTGAGTCGAGAATGGGCTTGAACAAACATGCCATGCTAGCCGAGGTGATGACGTCGCACCGATCAATGAGTTCCTCCACCAGGTCATCTTTTAGATCGGGGAAAGAATAACGGGGTTGTTTCCGGCCTGTTCCCTCCATGGAGAAGACGATCGAACAATGGCAGAAGAAAGGGTGAGGGCTGAAGGAAAATGGAGGAGGGAGAGGAAGAGCGTGCGACAGCAGTTCCAAATCGAGAGGGAAAGGCGAAGAGTCAGTGGACAGTTGCGAGTTTGCCACGGTTCACGAAGAGGCGCCCCGGCCTACACGTCCGTTTGAAAATACTCCTACTACTCGCCATCGTCTCACTGATATGTTGCAACGGGACCACATGTCAACGAAACATGGTGTGTAATTTCTCGTGCAAAATGCGATCTGTCTGTGTTGGCCAGAGGTGCCGCATTAGTTATCGACCTTTATTTTTTAATGGCGTGCCGATCAGTTTTGAAGCACGACTAACTGGTACTGTACGCAGAGAAATTATAAACTACTCTACCACTACCCCACCTCCAGTACTAGTAGTATAAAAAATGATATGTAGGTTGGAGCTTCAGCGCTTTCTTGCTAAGGGCTGCCCACTTGCTTCTCACACTACCACCCTCTCTCCACATCTAAAAAAGACGGCCCCTCTCTCCCTCCTCACCGGTGATCACAGATCCGCCGGGGAAGAGAAGGACATGCAGCGTTGATGCACTCGTCGTCGGCGAGCGAGGTCACGCACTGACGACAAGGCCGTCCTCTCAGACCTAGCGTCCGCGCGGGATGGCCTCCGTCCCCAAGCTCGCTGTCGTAGTGTGTGCGGAGGACGACAACCACGAGCGAAGCCACTTCTCGCTGACCCTCAGGTATGCTACCTCTTTTCGAGCCATAAACTTGTTCTATTGCCCCATCGGCTACATCATTGTATGTGGATCTTTTTCCACTCCACCATTTCCAATTTGCTATCCTCTACTCTGCTCGCCACGCAGACGAAAACCATAATTTGCACTATTAAAGGAAACCCTACTTCATGCAGACTAATCCATGTCTGGGTTGAATAATGAAAGGAAGGGAGACTATACTGTCCAAGAGAGTAGGCATCGAACACGCATCTAGGTTGAAAAGGGGAAAATCAGTAGCTAAGGAACGAGTCTCATGTCTCTTCGTTGAAGAAGGGTAGAAAGGCATGACAACGCAATAGAGAATGACCAGGTCGATCGGTTTGTTGTCCTCGCACAGGAAAAAGGTGGCTAAAGAGAAAAAAATGGGACCATAATCCACATATGCTGCCTGGATATTTGTTGCTCTGGGCAACCATACCTCCCTCACCACTCTGCGTCCGTGGAGGTACATCGTACTGGTGCGCCCACTATCCGAATGGGCCTCCCATGCTCTTATTGCCACTTTTTTTGCTGTTAGTATAACGCCAGCAATCAAGACAAGCAATGCTACTGCTAAAGTGATGCCACATTTAACTAATGCCGCTCTCAGTCTAATGCCACCCATAAATTTAAGCAATGCCATTTAATGTCACTGGATTATTTCAGGGTTAGCTGTTGATTGTGGATGTATTAAAGATTTTTCAACTATAAGTCATTCTAATGTTGTTGCACAGCCAGTATACCAACGATGAAACTTGTTACTCCCGTTAGATTTTTGCAATGTTAATGCTTATAGATTACATACCTCACTTTCATGAGATAAGTTAATTTTTTTTATACAGTGTCACCAAAATGCCAAGGCGCTGATGTCATTTTATTTTGGTTAAACTGCACAGACAATTATGAAGACAAGAGGAAAGGTCAAGAGTGGGCACCTCCTCCTCCGGCTGTTCTCTTGAGGAGGTCTGTATGTTTGTCTCTAATGCCTGTCAACTACATACCTGACATCATGATGTAATGTTAAGTCATTTCCTTTTGTACAGTGTCACTGAATTTTCAAGGCGGTGATGGCATTTTATTTTAGTAGATCTGCACAAAATTTGCTTAAAAGAAGAGGAAATGTCAGGAATGGCTCAGTTTTTCAGAAAAAACTACTGTATGTATGCCTTCCTCACATCAGCCATTGTTGCTTTATTTATTCCTTCAAACAGGTGGTTAGAAACAGTCTTGCTACCTTTTCCCATTAAGAAATTGGAATGCTTATATTTGTGAGTCTATGCTTCAACTAGTGCCACTCATAGAGTAATCACACTTCCAATATCTATCCAAACAGGGATGCTCGATTTTAGTGGAACTGCACAAAAAGTCCAACTGGTTCAACATTAGGAGCATGTTTTTCCCAACCTTTATATCCAATTGGTGGCACTATGAGCTGTTCATTACGAAGGTACATGGTTTGCTACTATCATACTACTCTTTTTGTACTGTCATTAGATAGTAACACTAGTGGTTTGCATGTGAATTTATTGGCAGGGTGGACCTACATTGGAGGTGCAGGACAGGATTCAGTGATTGGATGCTCAATTTTGGTTGTATCGATTTCACCTGTTCCATCACTGTGAACATGGATATCCTTGGTCTGATGAAGAATAGGCGCTATATTTCTGCTCTGAACCAGCAAATCAAATCAGTATGAAATTGTCCAGGGCAAAACATAACTGTATCAGATCGTCCAGTGCAGAACATGATAGATGCTAAGCGGAAGAGACATGTTTAAACCGAAAATACAAGGTGTGGTATATGTTCACTAGCTGCTTGATATTTGTGCAGACAGAGATGTCTGCCCATTGCTATTTGGCAAACAAACAAAGTGACCGCAATTTTGGTTGAACTGCACAAGAGAATAGTATAGTCACTACATGCAGTGCCATTTGAAAATAGACACAGAAAGATTGGATATTCACTTCATGGACTGCAGAAAAGTAGTGCTGTACTATTTATTGGCCAACACTAGGTGCTTCATTGCTTTGGTCTGATTATACAATGGGCATCATTTTGCCTAAGTTAAAGTTTGTATTCTGGAAGTAGTCTCGCAGTGTGATCGAGGGAAGACCAAATAATATTGCAGTGCATGTTCCTCCATCATGTCTGGTTCATTCTCATGGTTCCAGCTGTTGGTGAAACCACTTACGTTCGCAAGAGGAATTGTAGACTTCACAAACAAATTTGTCTTTCAGTCTGTACTGAATGTTGGCCAATAGAAGCATCCATGTTAGTAGGAAGAACAGATGTTTTTTCTAGATCTTTGCTTTTGGAGCTACATATTTGTATATGATCTGTGAGTCATTGAGATGCCTTAACATGTTGATCTTATGTATGGGAATCATACTAGTTAGTTTTAGTTGCGACGCGAGATCCGAAGTGGCCGATCTTTGCTTTTGGAGCTACATATTTGTATATGATCTGTGAATCATTGAGATGCATTAACAGTTACTTATTGTTTACAAGTTATTGATCGATCACTAGCTAGCCTACAAATGCGCTCCTGGCAGTTTTATTTGCGACGCAAGATGCGAAGTGGCATTTTTTGAGTAAAAATGCCTACCTCTGAAGAAACTGACAAGCTCGTACACAAGCAAGTGCCTCCTTATTTCAAGCCAATAAAAAAATGGCTCCTCCTAGTGGATTTCTGACATTTGGGTCCCATGCCATTGTCAACGTAGTCAATAAACGAGAGAATTACACAACGAGCGGCTGACACCAGGGACCCAGCAGCTCGCCCAGTTATTTTTGTTTTGGGTTGATTTGATAAATGCCACTCCAAATCTGGTGTATCCGAGAAATGCCACTGCAATTTCCAAACTTTGAAAAATGCCATTTCATGCCATTTCTAGTGGCATTTTTCGAAGTCTGGAGTGGCGTTTTTCAAAGTTTGCAAACTGCAGTGGCGTTTTTCAGAGTTTGCAAAAATTGCAGTGGCATTTTTCAAAGTTTGGAAATTGCAGTGGCATTTTTATGAATCACCATAATTGGAGTGGCATTTATCTAATTTGTTTTTGAGACAGAAGCAGGGTGTCAACTGGGCTGTGCGGGACACTCTGGCCTGTCTAGACAGCCTTTTCTTTTATGTTTACCACAGACCAGCCCAGTAGTTTTTTTTCTTTCTGAAAATGGCTAGCCCAATTTTTTGTGATTTGTCAAGTAAGTCGCTTTATCAGGCCTGTTGGGCTGCAAATCTTTCAAGACGAGGAGAGCTTCATTCGGCTGGCCGAGAAAATGGCCTATCAGTAATGAGAAATGGGTTGTACATTTTTAAAACACATCAAACCGGCAATTATTTTCAAATATCTTTTTTTCATTTCGAGATTTTAAATTGCATTGATTTTTATGCGTGGACAATTTATTGGATTTATATTGATATACATTTATTTTTAAAATTAGTCTGAATGTGACTCGAAATTTCGGGATTAAAAAAAGTTCAGACTGCACCAACATATGCAAAATTTCGTATAATTTTTTAACCGTGGCCACAATATGGGCTGTAATGCTAACATAAAGGATATGGGCTCCAAAAAAACCCGTAAGAATTAGCAAATCGGCTGTAAATTATTTGAAATAATGGCAGATGGGCTGTATGTTGTTTTCCACAGATTTGAGGCTTTCCACAGATGGCCTGTATACTGTTGGATGTCCATCCAACGGCCGTCTTGCTTCTTCAATCTCTACTCTTCCTGCTCCAGCCGCTCAAACAAGCGCCAGCGGGACTGCCTGCTCCCTCCTCCCTGCGGCCGGCTGTGCTGCCGTGCAGGCCTCACCGCCCCACCGTACTCCCATCGATGGCCTAGCCATCACTCTACTCACCCACACCTGTTGTTATTCTCCGGCGACGGCAGACGAACCAGTAAACCCTCGTACAGTCGTACTCCCCTCTGCGTGGGAAACAAAAACAACGGCCGAGTCTTCCCTGCCTCCATGTCATTCCCTTCCTAGGCCTCGTCGTCGTCCACCGCCCTGGTGCTCTCGGCGTGGCGTGGTCAGCATGGTCAACGACCGACATGCATCTGAAGTGGACTGTACGTGGAGAGGCTGACAGCTGGGTCCATGGCCGCACGCAAGGAAATGCCTCCTTATTACGCGCAAAATAATGATTTCCTCCACCTGACATCTGGGGCCCACCGAAACGGCCTCTGTATTTCGCGAAAAAAACGTTACCGCCGCTGACAGCTCGGACCCACCAGCTATATCTTCGCACACAAGGAAGTGTATCCTTATTACGCACAAAAAAAAAGAATACTCCCCTGCTAGCTGGGACCCAGTATAGTGGGCCTACTAAGTTGACGGGGACGAAGGGCTTTGTCAACTTAGTCAATATGCACGATTCTAGCTCGACTGACCATAGGATGTCCATCCAACAGCCGTAGTGCTTCTTCAACCTCTAGTCTTCTTGCTTCAGCCGCCCAAAGCAGCGCCGGTCGTGCCGCCTGCTCCTACCTCCCGTGGCCAGCTGTGCTGCCGCGGAGGCCTCACGGCCCCCATACTACTCCCACCGCTGGCCAGGCCATCCCTCCACTCCACTCACCCACACCCCTTGTTATTCTGCAGCGACGGCAGCACTGCCGAACCAGTGAACCCTCGTACTCCTCTCCGCATGGGCATCCACTGCCGCGTCTTCCCCGGCTCCACGTCATCCCCTTTCTAGGACTCGCCATCGTCCACCGCCGTGGTGCTGTCGGCGCGCCGTGGTCAATGTGGTCAACGATCGAATTTCATCGGAAGAATACTGTACGTGGAGAGCCTGACAGCTGGGTCCCCGGCAGTCGCAAGGAAGTGCCTCCTTATTACGCGGAAAATAATTATTCCTCCACCTGACAGCAGGGACCCACCGGACGCCCACCAGTATATCGCGAAAAAACATTTGCCCCTGACTGCTGGGACCCACCCGACGGGCCACCGTATTTCGCGAAAAAACGTTACCCCTGCTGTCAGCTCGGACCCACCGGAAGTGCCTCCTTATTACGCACAAAAAAAATGAATACCCCCCTGCTAGCTAGGACCCACCTTGGTGGGAGGCTGACTTGTGGGCCTACTAAGTTGACGGGGATGGAGGGCTTTGTCAACTTGGTCAATATGCACGATTCTAGCTCCATTGACCTTACGATGTCCATCCAACGGCCGTAGTGCTTCTTCAACCTCTGGTCTTCTTGCTCCAGCCGCCCAAAGTAGCGCTGGTCGTGCCGCCTGCTCCTGCCTCCCATGGCCGGCTGTGCTGCCGGGGAGGCCTCACTGCCCCCTACTATTCCCACCGCTGGCCAGGCCCTGCGGCGATGGCAGCCTCACAGCGCAGCCGAACGAGTGAACCCTCATACTCCTCTCCGCGTGGGCATCCACTGCCGCGTCTTCACTGGCTCCGCGTCGTCCCCTTCCTAGGCCTCGCCGTCGTCCACCGCCCTGGTGCTCTCGGCGTGGCGTGGTCAACGTGGTCAAGGAATGACTTCCATCAGACGTGGACTGTACGTGGAGAGGCTGACAGCTGGGTCCATGGCGGCAGCAAGGAAGTGCCTCCTTATTACACGGAAAATAATGATTCCTCCACCTGACAGCAGGGACCCACCGGACGGGCCACCGTATTTCTTGAAAAAAACATTTCCCCCTTGAGTGCTGGGACCCACCAGCAACACCTTCGCACGCAAGGAAGTGCGTCCGGGCAAAAAAAACGATTTGCCCCCTGACTGCTGGGACCCACCAGCTACATCTTCGCAGGCAAGGAAGTGCCTAACAGTCGGGACCCACCTAGTCGAAGCGTACGTAGCGTTGTCATTCTGGTCGCGAACGTGTACGTACATACTGGTCGATGTAGAGGTGCGCACGTGTCGTAGTAGAGGCACGCATGTAGCATGTACACGTGCGTACAGCGGCCAGGGTGCAAGAAAGAAAATACGGCCACATATGTGTATATACGGGCGGGGTCTCGAATGCCTACTCGTGCATACGTACGGCGAGGGCTCATTGACATGGCTGGGGCAAAACGGAGAAACAACGTCGTCGTCATGTTCATGGGGAGGCAACGGAATGTGTGGTCGTGTTCATCGGGAGGCAACGCGGCTGGGTCAGAACGGAATGTGTGGTTGTGTTCATCGGGAGGGCTTGGACAGAAGAGGCGATGGAAACGAGGCCTGGCGTACCGCACAACAGCGGAAACGGACCTCCTACGGTCGAAACGGGGGTCCTGTTGATCGGGAGGGGTGTGGCGTACCGCAAAATGGAGGAAATGGACCTCCTACGGTCGAAACAAGGGTCCTGTTGATTGGGAGGGGTGTGGCGTACCGCAAAATGGAGGAAACGGACCTCCTACGGTCGAAACGGGGATCCTGTTGATCGGGAGGGGTGTGGCGTACCGCAAAACGAAGGAAACGGACTTGTGTTGGAGCGCTACGGTCGAAACGGGGGTCCTGTTCATCGGGAGGGGTGTGGCGTACTGCAAAACGGGACTCCATGAGATACTGTTCCTCTCCACCGTCGACCCCCTCCAGCCTCCATGAGCTACTGTTCATCCACCGTCGACCTCCTCCAGCCTCCACGGGCTCCTGTTCATCCAGCCTCCACCGCGCGCTACTCCACCGGCTACTGTTCAACCACACCTCCACCGTCTACTATTCATCCAGCCCTCCACACCACGGGGTCCTGTTCAACCACCCCTCCACGGGCACCCCTCCACCGTCTACTGTTCACCCTGCCCTCCACACCACGGGGTCCTGTTCATCCACCACTCCACGGGCACACCTCCACCGTCTACTGTTCATCCAGCCCTCCACCACACCATGGGGTCCTATTCATCCATAGGCAACGCCACCGCTCAGTGTTCATCCAACCCCCCCCCCCCCCCCCCCCCCCCCCCCCCCCCCCCCCCCGCTGCCCCGCAACGCTCACTGTTCATCCCATCGATCGGCTTCAGTTAGCAGCAGTAGCCAAGGAAACGCTCGATCGGGTTTAGTTAACAGCCATTGATCGATCGCTCGGGTTTAGTAACGTGTAGCCTACAGTGCAATCGCTCGGGTTCAGTTAGAGCCCAACGCCTCGCTCGCGTTCAGTTAGAGCCAACGCCTCACACACACGCGCGTACGTGTACGAGAGTAACGCGCATCGCTCGGCCCCTGACCTCCCACCGTAACCGGGAACTCCCTGAAATTTTCCTCCCCCTCTCTTCAACCATGGTTTTTTCCATCATGGACGGCCCAAAGAATGTCATGCAGCTGCGTCTCCGGCCTGCCCAGGACGAAAAGCCCATTTTTGTCATGATTTTTTGTCATAGAAGTAGGAGCCCACCACATCTATGATGATACCGGGTTTTGTCACAATTATCATCATAGAAGTGTCATATGTATGACAGAAAAAATTTCGTTCGGCCCAAAATGTCACGGATGTGTCTTTTTTTGTAGTGTGAAGAGGATGCTCATTTGATGAGGATCAATAATTCAAGTTCTGAGGAGGAGGATGTCCCTCTACCTCAACCTGGGGATATGAACATGAAGTTCAAGAAGTCTAGTATTCCTAAGAGGGCTACTATCTAACAACCGATCTATTCCTTCTCGTTTTCGGCAGAAAAGCAAAGGACATTTATGCGACAAAATCTTGAAGCTAGAAACGGAAGTTGATGATTTAAAGGAGGAAATTTCTCTTCTGAAATACAATATGAAAAATCTGCACGCACAATTAATTCCATCATCACCACCCTGGAAGAAGGAGACATAATCACACGGGTATGGGCACTCCCCTTGGCAACTGCCAAGCTTGGGGGAGGTGCCCCGGTATCGTATCACCGTCACACTCCTATCTTTACCGTTTTTCTTAGTTCGATCCTTTTAGTAATATCTTGATCTAGTAGAATACAGTTTTAGTATGATCTAGTTTTGAGCTTTGCCTTATGATCCTTCTATGTAATCGAGTCCGTGAGCTATATATAATAAAAATTAGTGTTGAGTCAAGGGCTTGATTATTTTTCTATGATCGTGAGGGAATAAAAGAAAGAGAAAGAATAAAAGAATTAAAGAGATCATATTGATCTTATGGAGAGTAATGACTTCACATATAAAGGATATGATGAATGAAAGTTGTTGAAAGTTGACAAACATAGTTTTGGTCATCGTTGCAATTAATCTATATGAAGTAATAAAGAAAGAGAGGTTATTACATATAAATATACTATCTTGGACATCTTTTATGATTGTGAGCACTCGTTAAAATATGACATGCTAAAGAGTTGATGTTGGACAAGGAAGACAACGTAATGGGTTATGTTTTCTTTTATCCGAAATAAAGTATATTGTCATGGATCATCCAAAATGTTGAGCTTGCCTTTCTTCCTCATGCTAGCCAAATTCTTTGCACCAAGTAGAGATACTACTTGTGCTTCCGAATAGATTATTACCTGGGCATAAGAAATCATATGACAATATATATATATATATTACAGTTATAAGAATGATCATGATGCCCTCATGTCCATATTTTATTTTGTCGACTCATCTATCTCTAAACATGTGACGCATTCTGTAGGATGTCCCTTAAAGTTAGATTGGATGAATAGTAATATCAGAGATAAATGGGTTACCTTAGTCCGAGAACCCAGGGTTACAAATCCTAGCCGGCTTTGTCAGTGGACACAGAGTCCTTCACAATTATGCTATCTTTGTGTTGTACGACTAGTCATCCACGGGTCTCCCTAAATGCGTCACGGGCCGACTGATACATCCAATTTGCATGATGCTTTTATATCGATATTTATCACATTATGGGCTGTTATTACACGTTATGTAACAATACTTATGCCTATTGTCTCTTATTTTACAAGGTTTACATGAAGAGGGAGAATGCCGGCAGCTGGAATTCTGGGCTGGAAAAGGAGCAAACATTAGAGACCTATTCTGCACAGCTCCAAAAGTCCTAAAACTTCACGGAAGTCATTTTTGGAATCAATAAAAAATACTGAGCGAAGAAAGTACCAGAGGGGGCCCACTAAGGGAGTCCTGGACTAAGGGGTGCTCGGGCGTCCGGCCTGTTATCCATGGGCCGGACTGATGGGCTGTGAAGACATGAAGACCGATGTACATACTCGTGTCCGGATTGGACTCTCCTTGGCGTGGAAGGAAAGCTTGGCAACCAACTATGAAGATTCCTTATTATGTAACCGACTCTACGTAAACCCTAGATCCCCCCGGTGTCTATATGAACCGAAGGGGCTAGTCCGGAAAGCACACATTACCGTAGTCATATAGGCTAGACTTCTAGGGTTTAGCCATTACGATCTCGTGGTAGATCAACTCTTGTAGTACTCATATTCATCAAGATTAATCAAGCAGGAAGTAGGGTATTACCTTCATAGAGAGGGCCTGAACCTGGGTAAACATCGTGTCCCCCTTCTCGTGTTACCATCGATCCTAGACGCACAGTTCGAGACCCCCTACCCGAGATCCGCCAGTTTTCACACCGATATTGGTGCTTTCATTGAGAGTTCCATTGTGCCATCGATGAAAGGCTCGATGGCTCGCCTTATCCTTAAAGACAACATCACCGCCGGGGTAGCTCTGGCCTCGGGCCAAACCCTCTGGCTGGGCGACTTTACTATGATCGCCCGTTCGGCCGTTGAGCCGACGATGACCTCTCGGGCCATCGAAAACCCCCTTCGCATCAATTCCGAGCACTCCAAGCAGATGGATCCGGTTGAGTTCTCGTCCTTAAACGAGCTCCTAGATCGCATCTCCGCTTTGAGAATCGCCACCGATTACGATCGGATCGGGCCTAAAACCGATTAGGGAAAAACCGAAACTCCACATGTCACCCACCAAATTGCGGTAGTCATGGAACAGGATGGCGAGTATCCTTCTATACCGAAGGAAGACTATGTTCAGATCGCTGTTCACGAAGAGCCAGATACCCACCTATGAAAGGATGCGACCAGCCCTCCGAACATAGCATCGGACGGCGGTCCCGAACAATCAGAAGATATTCCGGAACCCGGACTGTCAAGCCCGGAAGGTCGTCAGACTCCAGATAATCGGTCTGGTCGGGGTTCGGATTTAATTCCACCCACCCACCCGGACATAGACGCTCTCATGAGCATCAAGCAGCAGTCTCAGGAAAAAGTCCACCGCTTCTAGGCCAGATTCCTCCTTGTCAAGGACAAGGTAAAAGATTGCTGTGACGAGGACACAATATCAGTGTTCTACAAAAATTGCACGGACGAAGGAATCCTCAACACCATCAATCGCCGCCTTATACTAAAATTCGCTGACTTAGCAACCATCATGCAAAAGTACAGCACGATGGAGAGCGCCTGGGAAACTCGAGCAGCTTGCTGGGAACCGTCAGTCCCAACCCAACTCCACCTACAGGAGAAAAGGGTGCACCCTCGTGGCATGCCCAGTCCAACAGTCAAGAAACACAAAGCTGTTATATGGCACTACACCATTCTGGAGGGATGGCTCGATGGCCCATGCAAAATACATACAACAACGGATACCGTGGCAACCCACAGCCTTAGAGCATGTTGGATACTATGACAGGTAGCCAAGAGCGGCGAGGACATCCTTATCAAGGACGCCCCGGAACAGCATCCCCCAGAAGACGACGACCCAAGAGTATTGACGGTCTTTGAGACATTCGCTTCAAACAACAAGCGCAAAAGGGCACTTCGCGAGCTCATGTTGCTATACATATCGGCAACACATCAAGTGGTGAGCACCGTGCTCATCGTCGAACGAGAACACGACGGACACAAATTCCCACTTCAAAAACCAGTATACTGTGTATCTACTATCCTCACACCATGCAAATATCGGTACCCCCACTACCAAAAGATAGCATACGCGGTCTTCATGGCATCCCGACGACACTACTTCCAGGAGTGTTCAATCACGGTGGCTTCTGAGGTCCCACTCAATGACATAATAAACAACCGCGATGCCACGGGACGTATCACCAAATGGGCCATAGAGCTACTTCCATTTGACATAACATACAAGCCTCGTCGAGCCATTAAATCTCAAGTACTGGTCGACTTCGTCGCCGAATGGACAGAGGCCGAACTCCCTAAAGAGTACGACGCATACTCAAACTGGTCATGTATTTTGACGGCTCCAAAATGTTGGCAGGAGTAAGAGCGGGAGTCGTATTAACATACCCCACTGGAGACGTCGTCCAGTATGTACTCCAGATATTATACACAGACTCCAACATCGCAGCTGAATACGAGGCCCTACTGCATGGTCTTGGGATGGCCATATCCATGGGCATACAATGCCTGGAGGTGCGCAGGGACTCGAACCTCGCGATATCTCAGATAAACGGCGACTTTGATGCCAAAGATCCAAAGATGGCAGCTTATCGCAATGCCGTATTAAAAATGTCGGCTCGGTTCGAAGGACTTGAATTTCATCATGTTGCCCGAGAAAGCAATCAAGCAACGGATGTCCTAGCCCGCATCAGTGCTAAGCGCGACCCCGTCCCACCTAACATCTTCCTGAAAGGCTCTTCAAGCCATCCGTGTTGTGGTAAGGGGAGGGCGGCGACCACAGTTCAGATCCGAACACAATCTCAAATCCCGAACATACAGGCAGTGACGGGGGCTCAGCCACCGAAATAACACCATCGGACCATCTCATTATGGCAGTCATTGCCCCATGGACCAAACCCTTCTTGTCCTACATTAATAGGAAGGAGCTTCCCAATGACAAGAATGAGGCTCGCCGTGTTGTCAGGCGTTCGAAGGCCTACAAGGTCCACGACGGAGAGCTCTACAAGAAAAGCACTACCGGAGTACTTCAAAGATGAATCTCCGAAGAAGAGGGGCGGCAGCTGTTAGCGGAAATTCATGCTGGCCTCGGTGGACACAACGACGTAGCTCGGGCCCTCGTTAGCAAAGCCTTCCGCACTGGGTTTTATTGGCTGACAGCCCAAGCGGACGCGCTGGACCTTGTCCAACGCTGCGTCCGATGCTAGCTCTTCGCCAACCAAAGCCACATGCCCCCAACTGCCTTGCAAACTATCCCCATTACTTGGCCTTTCGCAGTGTGGGGCCTGGATATGGTCGGACCCCTTAAAGGGGAATCCATAAGAAAAAATATTTGCTGGTTATGGTGGACAGATTCACTAAGTGGATAGAGGCTAAACCGGTCAAAATGGCTGAGTCAGGCCCGGTGATTGACTTCATATCCGGTGTCATGGACCGTTATGGTGTCCCACACAGCATCATCAACGACAACAGCTCCAATTTCACAGCCGACGAGGTAAAAACCTGGTGTACTAATCTTAGTATTAAACTCGATTACGCCTCCGTCTACCACCCACAAATCAACGGTCAAGTCGAACGAGCCAATGCTCTTATTATGAGCGGCATCAAGCCCAGACTAGTGCGGTCTTTGAAAGAATCAGACAAGCACTGGGTTGAGGAGCTCGACTCCGTACTCTGGGGGCTGTAGGCCACGCCCAACCGTACTACCGGATATACACCTTTCTTCATGGTGTATGTCGCAGAGGCCGTATTTCCCTGTGATATTATTCACGACTCACCTTGAGCGCGTATGTACGAAGAGAGAAAAGCCAAGCTCGATCGGCTGGACAACCTAGATGCCCTGGAGGAGGAACGCGATGTCGCAAAAGCCAGTTCAACACTCTACCAACAGCAGGCCGAAGATACCAAAGTACAGAATTACGGGCCAAGACTTACAATATTGGCGAACTCGTTCTACGCCTGCCAGAGAAGAAAAAGGACAAACTCAAGCCCAAATGGGAGGGTCCCTTCATAATTGACGATGTTCTCACCGGAGGAGCATACCGTCTTCGTGATGCATCAGACAATCGCCTCGAGCCGAACCCCTGGAACGCGGCCAGGCTCCGGAGATTCTATGCCTAGCACCGAACTCCTTGTTCGTCTCCTTCTCCCCTGTAGTTTCCATTATTCTTTCTCTGTTTTCCAATTACTTTTTTATTCTTCACTTTAAAGTTTTGGTACGGCTAGACCGCACACCTCTAACACATACATATTTTCAAATATGTATGTCTATTATACCTTGGGGCTTGTTGGACAGAAGCTTTTTTATTCTTTGAGCATCAATCTCTTGACATATGAGTTCTTCCATATGTACCTTTTCTTCGCCACTATATGCATCAATATGACTTAAGTTTTGGCCAAGCTGGGTTGCCTGGCTCCTGTGCTTATACCCTACTTTCCTGTTAGTTCGGCTAGGGCATAAAGGGAGCACCTCTGCGATTGTTACTGCCGGGTCATCCGGATGTGTACCTCAGACTGTGTGAAGCCAAAATCTATCATTCTTAAGGGAATATTCGGTCGGTGAATTAAAGACGTTTTTGCAATTACTCCACTGGTAACCCCCAGAAGTTACATACAAGGTGATTTTTCCGTCACAACTCGGACATGTACATTAATACATGCACACCCAGGGAAAGGAACCCTTAATGGAACTATTCTCTCTGGAAGATGTTTATTATGATCTAAATGTAATATAACATAACTAGCAGAATACAACTTGTCTGTTCAAGCAACTATGACCCCTACGCCTAGCTTTCCAGGCATACCCCAGCCTATTCGGCCGTGAGGGTATTCGGAAACACTCCGCACCCTTGAGTCCGGAGGTTGAAGCAAAAAGTTCTGCCATGACAAATGCTATACAATTCAGCTAGAATTACATAGGGCAAGGAAAGTATAGTCACTTGGACTTAAACACTTCCCCCTCTATACCGTTCAGCAGGCGGTCTAACTTACAATCCTGTTGGGAATATTTGGCGGCCACCTCTACTTTGTCATATACTAAACTAATGGGAATTTCTTCCCCATTTGACCCTAGCGGTCCAACTCGGGCCATGTGATTCGGGTCCAGCTTGGTATATCACGTTTTCACCATAGCCCAGGCTTCTCGCGCACCTTCTCGGTTGGCCGATACCTTCCATAGTCGGATACGACGCCATGCTCCCTTGAACAGCTCTACAAGCTCCTCCATACTTCATGGAGGGGAGTCAAACGGCCATAAGGCCTTAGCCACACTCCGCATGGCTAGCCGAGCATGCTCGTGCACTTGTGACAGCATCTGCAGCAGATCACTTGATGATCCGGAGACCTCCTCTTCGGGATGGCCCGTCAGCACACCTGCAAACATGACTATATCAGTCCCATTTATATCTGAGCTACATCACAAATAGTTCGGACACATACTGAAGATACCGCCCCATAGCTTTTTGTTCTCCTTCACGGAATCGGCTAGCTGGGCTCGAACATCTTTCAACTCTTCACCCAATGAAGTGTTGGAATCCTGTAGCTTGTTTTTATCATCTCTGACGCGGGTCAGAACACGCTCGACTGCGGCATGCTGCCTTTTCGCCTCTTTTTCCCCCTCTTGGGCGATCTTCAACTTCTCTTCAAGTTGATCAGATGAACCTATCACGCTATCAGTAGCAGCGTTATCACAGTGGATACACAATTATTGTTCCTTGGTGGAGGGGAACACTACCAGAAGACGACTTCTTGACGTTTTCCAGTTCAGCGGTAGCAGCTTTTAGCTGCGCCCAACACTGCTCCAGCTCTTGGGCTAGCAGGCCATTCTTCTCTATGAGGGCCTGGTTGTTCAACGATCCTTGAATCAGTTGTGCCAACTACTTTCAGTCTCGGGGGCTACAGGCATACGGCTATCCTTTTTCGACAAAGAAAGCTATACATATATTGCCTTGTGGCTTTTCTAAGCCCATCTCGAGCAGCTCGGATGTATGTGTCGCCCGAGCTAAAGTCATTGAATGCCTCGTCCAAGAACTTCGGGTCTCGTAAAACGGCCTTGTAGTGCCGATGATTCATGGCGCTCTCTACCTCCGAAGGGCAGTCCGGCTTTGTTCCTACATCGGCCCCCGTCTCCCCGACTGGACCTAAATCCCGGTTGTCGGGAGCACGACCGACCGAACCCCCGGACACAGTTCGGCGAACCTTTTTCCTGTAATCAAACAGACGCACAGGTCACTGTTGGATGCGGCCAATGAGAAACATATTTATTCGTACCTCCTCGATGAAGGCCCGGCGGTGCCTTCACCGGCCCTCCTCTTCGAAGGCCTGCCCGGCGCAGGAACCGATCTCCTCGGAATCGACGAACGCCTCCCCTGTGGAACGCGCGACAATGCGGTGGGTGAGGGAGAGTAAGAGCACCCTTTCAGAGAAGGTGTTTCTTGATTACTTACCTGTGAAGTAGGAAGAAGGCCAGGGTAGTCGGTGGTGATGGCCACTTCTATGCCATCGTAGCTTTTCTGGTAAAACACCCCCTCTGCGAGCACCACGAATATATCCGGATCCTCTTCAAACCCGGGATCAAGCTCCCGGTTGTTGTTCTCCGGCTGTGGGGCGCGATTATGAAGTCCCTCAGTGACCTTTCGCAAGTGTTGTCATAAGCAAACAAACCTGAAATTTATCAAAGGCAATACGGAGATGGAAGGTGTAAAAACAGATGGAAGGAGTACCCGTCTCTGAGTTTGATGCGAAGAAATTCCTCTTCCTCCCCTTTGAACAGCTCGGCTAATATCTTAGCTAAAGCGGCAGGGGTATCCGGACCTTTCCGGCCGCAGCGGGAGGCGTCATCCTCCCCATTGTAGTGCCACATTGGAAGCCCTCTGTATTATAGCGGCTGAACCCCTCGCGCTATGGAGATCGCCACAACCTCGACTACTGTGAGTCCGGACTAAGCGAGCTCTTTTATCTTGCTCATCAGCAGACGAACCTCCGCACCGTCTTCCTCTTCAAGGCTCTGGGGACGTCAACTGTGGCGTTTCTTCAGCGGGGCGCTCGCAAATTCAGGAAGACCCTTTCGAACCGGGTCGGGAAGCGCGACATCCTCAATATAGAACCATTTGGAGGGCCATTCATCAGGTGCCTTCCTTGGTGTGCCAGATGGATATCCGGTATCGGCGACGTGCCATACTTCGGCTCCGCCCACTTCAAATATTGACCCTTCGTGATTGCGCGGGACGAGACAGAACAACTTCCTCCTCAACTCGAAATGAGCCTCGACGCCCAGGAATAGTTCACATAAAGCAACATAACCTGCAATTTGCAGAATGGAGGCAGGAGTGAAGTTGTGCAGCTGGAGGCAGCAGTACTCCAGAAGCCCTCAGAGGAACGGATGGATTGGAAATCCAACACCTCTTAGCAGGTAGGGGACAAAACACACTTGCTCTCCCCCGGACGGATTGGGGAAGTCCTCTGCCTGAGTCCCACCATTGAAGGAAGCTAGCCCCGCTCGAACAGGGACTAGATCTGCAGGAGGAAGAAATCCCTGCGTCTGCAACTTCGTCAATTGACTATGGGACACAGAATACCTCTCCCACTCACCTTTCTCTGAGCTGGAACGAGCGGAGGAGATGGGAATGCTAGCCATGCTGGAATGGTTTCTCCTAGGCAGTCTCCGGGGCTTTCTTATGCATGGTGCCAAATGGATCTAGGATCCAATCTCTTTAAATAGGCACTCTGCCTTGGATTGACGGGGTGTTATTTGCAATCCCTGACCTTCCACATTTTCTCAACACGGGGAAGACGAAAATTACTTAAGGCGCAGAAGCCAAGGATGCGGCATTGGATCAATGGCCAAATACGTTACTTGGAGATCATTGAAGGAGGAACCCGCCTTGCAATGCCGAAGATAATATGTGTGCCGAACACCTCGCTATTGAAGACTGGTTCGGGGGCTACTGAGGAGTCCTGGACTAAGGGGTCCTCGGGCGTCCGGCCTGTTATCCATGGACCGGACTGATGGGCTATGAAGACATGAAGACCGAAGAACATACTCGTGTCCGGATTGGACTCTCCTTGGCGTGGAAGGCAAGCTTGGCGACCAACTATGAAGATTCCTTCTTATGTAACCGACTCTATGTAAACCCTAGATCCCCCCGGTGTCTATATAAACCAGAGGGGCTAGTCTGGAAAGCACACATTACCATAGTCATATAGGCTAGACTTCTAGGGTTTAGCCATTACGATCTCTTGGTAGATCAACTCTTGTAATACTCATATTCATCAAGATCAATCAAGCAGGAAGTAGGGTATTACCTCCATAGAGAGGTCCCGAACCTGGGCAAACGTCGTGTCCCCCGTCTCCTGTTACCATCGATCCTAGACGCACAGTTCGGGACCCCCTACCCGAGATCCACCGGTTTTGACACCGACACCCACACCCTGGCCACGAGGGTGGGGGTGCACCCTACCCCCCCTGGGCGCGCCCCCCTGCCTCGTGGGCCCCCTGGCAGGCCTCCGGTGCCCATCTTCTGCTGTATGAAGTCTTTTACCCTGGAAAAAATCATAAGCAAGCTTTCGGGAAGAAACTCCGCCGCCACGAGGCGGAACCTTGGCGGAACCAATCTAGGGCTCCGGTAGAGCTGTTCTGTCGAGGAAACTTCCCTCTGGGAGGGGGAAATCATCGCCATCGTCAACGCCTCTCATCGGGAGGGGGTCAATCTTCATCAACATCTTCACCAGCACCATCTCCTCTAAAACCCTAGTTCATTTCTTGTATCCAATCTGTGTCCCACAGCCTTAGATTGGTACCTGTGGGTTGCTAGTAGTGTTGATTACTCCTTGTAGTTGATGCTAGTTGGTTTATTTGGTGGAAGATCATATGTTCAGATCCTTTATGTATATTAATACTATTATGATTATGAACATGAATATGATTTGTGAGTAGTTACGTTTGTTCCTGAGGACATGGGAGAAGTCTTGCTATACGAAGTCATGTGAATTTGGTATTCGTTCGATATTTTGATGAGATGTATGTTGTCTTTCCTCTAGTGGTGTTATGTGAACGTCAACTACATGACACTTCACCATTATTTGGGCCTAGAGGAAGGCATTGGGAAGTAATAAGTAGATGATGGGTTGCTAGAGTGACAGAAGCTTAAACCCTAGTTTATGCGTTGCTTTGTAAGGGGCTGATTTGGATCCATATGTTTCATGTTGTGGTTAGGTTTACCTTAATACTTCTTTTGTAGTTGCGGATGCTTGCAATAGGGGTTAATCATAAGTGGGATGCTTGTCGAAGAAAGGACAGTACCCAAGCACCGTTCCACCCACATACCAAATTATCAAAGTAACGAACGCGAATCATATGAGCGTGGTGAAAACTAGCTTGACCATAATTCCCATGTGTCCGCGGGAGTGCTTTTCTCTATATAAGATTTTGTCCAGGCTTATCCTTTGCTAAAAAAAAGGATTGGGCCATCTTGCTGCACCTTGCTTACTTTCATTACTTGTTACCCGTTACAAATTACCTTATCACAAAACTATCTGTTACCGATAATTTCAGTGCTTGCAGAGAATGCCTTGCTGAAAACCGCTTATCATTTCCTTCTGCTCCTCGTTGGGTTCAACACTCTTACTTATTGAAATGACTACGATAGATCCCCTATACTTGTGGGTCATCACCGACCAATGTGGCGCAGGACGGAACCGAACGAAGGGCCTCACCTCGACCCACCGAACCTCACGCGATGACACACCCTCTGCCCCCATGTCTCGTTATCTTCTCACACCCACACATACCAACACACACACCACACACAAAAAAATATTCTCCTGGTGCCTCTATCCACTCCCCCCATGCATATACACACTCAAGGGAATCTCTCGTTGTGACGTCATATTCGTCTCTCTCTTTCTCTCTCTAGACCACTCTCATTTCTCATGCTATCTCTTCCCATTCCCCCCCCCCCCCCCCCCCCCCCCCCGCCAGCCCCTCTATCCATGCCTCTCTCGAATACGTAATACACACACATACATCTCTAGACCCTGCCAAATGCATCGACTAGACATTCACACATGTTACATCACGTACCCCATTGATCTAAAAAACCCTCTCTTCACGTTTATTTCGTATACAACATTCCTTTTGAATAAAGTTTGGCCAAAAAATTATTTTAGAATTTCTACATATATACAACATTACAAAGTTATATGGAGGAGTATGAACGCTAATTTGCATTGCATGGTGCCCACAATGATAATTATTCCGCACTGTGAATTTGTATATTTTTATACTATATATAAAGTTAGTCATAATAAAGAGAAACGAAGAGCATCTCTCTCTCCATCGCATAGCCCCCCCCTCTATGCCCCTTTCACGTACGCACACAAACTATCTCCAGGTCCTCTAAAAGTAACCCCCAGCACATTCACGCATGTTTCATCTTTCTCTCGCGATATATACAGTGGCGATCATTGTATTTGAAGCGAAAGCACGATACGTACATTGGACTTCAGAATCCACTCATTACGGTCACCATTTACGTTTTGTGGTTATTATACAGTCACGGCTCACTTTACAACTATGTATTTGCTCAAGACACGACTAGTACACCAGTTAAACGCTCCACGTGGCACCTCTAGTGTTGCATCACATTATCTCACTACCATCGGGCCCACCAGTCGGCTTGTATCTACTCTACATCTACACTCTTATAAAATACACTCTTATAAAAAAACAGAGTTGGTGATGATGGTGTGCCTGCCATCCTGCAATATAGGCCGTCCGATTTATATCTGACAGATAGGAAAGAAACTATGGCAATTTTGCAAAAAGGTACCCACACACCTTTCCACATTTGCAAATAAGGCCTTACCTCGTTCATCCTTTTCTCTCACAAGATAAACTAGTCATATGTAACACCCCCAGTGTCATGCTACAGTAACCTCTATGTTTAAGCTAATCATTTTTCCCAAACAGTTCTTAATCACCTTTGTTCAATATCCCATTTGAAATTCCAGTCAATTCAAATTCAAGTGAAGTTTGAAGTTGCTCAAAAGTTGGTGGAAAAATGTTTATCATTTGCCAAAAATTCCATAACAATTATTTGTTAAGGAACACAACATCACTTTTGTGCAAACATGAGCATTATCATTTATAACAACACCAATTCAGCATTTTTAAATGCTATCCTATCTATGAAAAATACCAAATGAATTCTTCTGGTCTCCAAAATATTTGTGGCACTGCCTAAGATCACTGATATGTCTCCAACATATCTATAATTTTTGATTGTTCCATGCTATTATTATTCTGTTTTGGATGTTTAATGGGCTTTATTATACACTTTATTATTATTTTTGGGAGAAGCCATTAGTGAAACCTATGCCCCCTGTAATACTTATGCGATCTTGAGAGAAGCCACTAGTGAAACCTATGCCCCCCGGGTCTATTTTCCATCATATTAATCTTCCGTCAACTAGCTATATTTGTCGCCGTTTATTTTGCAATCTTTACTTTTAATCATTATCACAAAAATACCAAAAATATTATCCTATCATCTCTATCAGATCTCACTTTTGCAAGTGGCCGTGAAGGGATTAACAACCCCTTTATCACGTTGGTTGCAAGGTTCTTATTTGTTTGTGTAGGTACAAGGGACTTGTGTGTGTCCTCCTACTGGATTGATACCTTGGTTCTCAAAAACTAAGGGAAATACTTACGCTACTTTGTTGCATCACCCTTTCCTCTTCAAAGGAAAAACCAACGCATGCTCAAGAGGTAGCAAGAAGGATTTGTGGCGCCGTTGCCAGGGAGGTGTGCACCAAGTCAAGTCAAGATTTGATCTCCCGACAATGAGCCATTTCTGGCGCCGTTGCCGGTGAGTCTATGCACAAGTCAAAACATACCAAGTACCCATCACAACCTCTTATCCCTTGCATTACATTATTTGCCATTTGCCTCTCATTTTCCTCTCCTCCACTTCACCCTTACCGTTTTATTCGCCCTCTTTTTCCGTTCGCCTCTTTTTCGCTTGCTTCTTGTTTGCTTGTCTGTTGGATTGCTTGCTTGTCACGATGGCTCAAGACAATACTAAATTGCGTGACTTTGCTAATACCAACAACAATGATTTTCTTAGCACTCCGATTGCTCCTCTTACCAATGTTGAATCTTGTAAAATTAATGCTGCTTTGCTGAATCTTGTCATGAAAGATCAATTCGCCGGCCTTCCTAGTGAAGATGTCGCTACCCAACTAAATAGCTTTGTTGATTTGTGTGATATGCAAAAGAAGAAATATGTGGACAATGATATTGTTAAATTAAAGCTATTTCCTTTTTTGCTTAGAGATCGTGCTAAAACTTGGTTTTTGTCTTTGCCTAAAAATAGTATTAATTTTTGCAATAAGTGCAAAGATGCTTTTATCTCTAAGTATTTTCCTCCCGCTAAGATCATCTGTCTTAGAAATGATATTATGAATTTTAAGCAACCTGATCATGAACATGTTGCACAAGCTTGGCAGATAATGAAATTAATGATACGTAATTGCCCTACACATGGTTTAAATTTATGGATGATTATACAGAAAATTTAGGCCGGATTGAATTTTGCTTCTAGAAATCTTTTAGATTCGGCCGCGGGAGGCACTTTTATGGAAATCACTTTAGGAGAAGCTACTAAACTCCTAGATAATATTATGGTTAATTATTCTCAATGGCACACTGAAAGATCTACTAGTAAAAAGGTACATGCAATTGCAGAAGTTAATGGTTTGAATGGAAAGATGGATGAACTTATGAAATTATTTGCTAATAAGAGTGTTTCTTCTGATCCCAATGATATGCCTTTGTCCACTTTGATTGAGAATAATAATGAATCTATGGATGTGAATTTTGTTGGTAGGAATAATTTTGGTAACGACGCTTATAGAGGAAACTTTAATCCTAGGTCGTATCCTAGTAATTCCTCTAATAATTATGGTAATTCCTACAACAACTCTTATGGAAATTTTAATAATATGCCCTCTGATTTTGAGACTAGTGTTAAAGAATTTATGATTTCCCAAAAGAATTTCAATGCTTTACTTGAGGAAAAATTGCCTAAGATTGATGAGTTGGCTAGGAACGTGGATAGAATTTCTCTTGATGTTGATTCTTTGAAACTTATATCTATTCCACCTA
This sequence comes from Triticum urartu, assembly GCF_003073215.2. Classification (NCBI taxonomy): domain Eukaryota; kingdom Viridiplantae; phylum Streptophyta; class Magnoliopsida; order Poales; family Poaceae; genus Triticum; species Triticum urartu. The sequence continues at coordinate 589,923,851 of NC_053024.1, read as the reverse complement.
AGCATGATATCAATGAGTCTCTCAAAGCTCTGAGCATTTCCATTGATGAGTGCAAAGAAAGAACCGCTAGGATGCGTGCTAAGAAAGATTGCTTCATGAAAGCATGTTCTTCTAGTTTTCATGATAATAAGGATGAAGATCTAAAGGTAATTGATGTTTCCCCTATTAAATATTTGTTTTTCAATATGAATCTTGATAATGATGGGACTCGAGATGAGTCAATTTTAGTTAAAAGGCGTCCCATTGATCCAGAGTTTTTAGATATTGATGCAAATTTTGGTAAAAGTGGGATTGAAGAGGTCAAAACTTTACATAGCAATGAACCCACTATTTTGGATTTCAAGGAATTTAATTATGATAATTTTTCTTTAATAGATTGTATTTCCTTGTTGCAATCCGTGCTAAATTCTCCGCATGCTTATTGTCAAAATAAGGCTTTTACTAAACATATCGTTGATGCTCTAATGCAATTTTATGAAGAAAAGCTTGAATTGGAGGTTTCTATCCCTAGAAAACTTTATGATGAGTGGGTACCTACTATTAAAATTAAAATTAAAGATCATGCATGCTATGCTTTGTGTGATTTGGGTGCTAGTGTTTCCACTATTCCAAAAACTTTGTGTGATTTGTTGGGTTTCCATGAATTTGATGATTGTTCTTTAAACTTGCACCTTGCAGATTCCACCATAAAAAACCAATGGGAAGAATTAATGATGTTCTTATTGTTGCAAATAGGAATTATGTGCCCGTAGATTTCATTGTTCTTGATATAGATTGCAATCCTTCATGTCCTATTATTCTTGGTAGACCTTTCCCTATAATGATTGGTGCAATTATTGATATGAAGGAAGGGAATATTAGATTCCAATTTTCGCTAAGTAAAGGCATGGAACACTTTCCTAGAAAGAAAATTAAATTACCTTACGAATCTATTATGAGATCCACTGATGGATTGCATGCCAAAGATGGCAATACCTAGATCTGTCCTTGCTTTTATGCCTAGCTAGGGGCGTTAAACGATAGCGCTTGTTGGGAGGCAACCCAATTTTATTTTAGTTTCTTGCTTTTTGGTTCTGTTTAGTAATAAATAATCCATATAGCTTCTGGTTAGATGTGTTTTTGTGTTTTATTTAGTGTTTGTGCCAAGTAGAACCTTTGGGAAGACTTGGGTGAAGTCTTTTTGATCTTGCTGTAAAAAACAGAAACTTTAGCGCTCACGAGATTAGTTACAACTTTTTACTGGAGAGTGATATTTAGTTTATTCTTTTGGCAGATGAGCAATAGATAAATTCCTCACGTCAAACAATTTATTTTAGAATTTTTGGAGTTCTAGAAGTTGCGTTAGGAACAGATTACTACCTAATGTTCTATTTTTGACAGGTTCTGTTTTTCGTGTGCTGTTTGCTTATTTTGATGAATCTATGGCTAGTATCGGAGGTTATGAACCATAGAGAAGTTGGAATACAGTAGGTTTAACACCAATATAAATAAAGAATGAGTTCATTACAGTACCTTGAAGTGGTGTTTTGTTTTCTTTCGCTAACGGAGCTCACGAGATTTTCTGTTATGTTTTGTGTTGTGAAGTTTTCTAGTTTTGGGTAAAGATTTGATGGATTATGGAATAAGGAGTGTCAAGAGCCTTAGATTGGGGATTCCCAAGGCACCCAATGTAGCGACCAGACCTCAAACAGTCTGATCTCTGTGCTCCGGTGTCATCCCTGGATCAGTAATGCTGACACCACACAGTACTCGGAGGATTTATAGCAGAGTAGCAATCACACATTTATTACATCGAGTGTCTCAAAAGAGAACTTAAAACAATAAATATGGCTTAAGGCCATCTAATAACGATAACAGCGAAAGCCTTGGAAGATAAGTGAGTCCATCAACTCCAACGGCATCACTGAGTATAGAACCACGACCTAAAACTTCCTCAATCATCGTCTGAAAAGTCTGCAACATTAACGTTGCAGCCCGAAAACGGGTCAGCACATGGAATACGCTGGCAAGGTAACACATAGAGAGTAATGGAATGCAACAACTATACTATATGCATATTTGGCTGGTGGAAAGCTCTATGGTTACAGTTTTTGCGTAAAGCCAATTTTTCCCTACTTCAAAGGAATAAAATTAATTACTATCATGGTGGTTGTGAAACTTTGAGAATGGTTGACAGCATTCTCAATCCCAATTAAGTAACATCATTAAAATCCCACAAAATTAATTTAGAGTAACATGTTGAGATTCACATGATAATCCAGGTACTAGATACTCAAGATGTCCATAACCGGGGACACGGCTAACCATGATTAGTTTGTTACACTCTGCAGAGGTTTGCGCACTTTTCCCCACAAGACTCGATTGCCTCCGTTTGGTTTCTCGCACTACATGGTGTTTGAGAAACGGATGACCGAGACACAGTCTTTCAGAAGCGCTAGCACCTTATGACGGATAGACCGGTACACCTACTTTCCCCTACATCTGCTAGTCTACCCTGTAAGAGTTCGCACAACTTACTCAACTATGCCAGAGCCCATAATGGCTTGTGGCTGCACACGGAAGTTTCTAGTATGAATAATCTCATGATCCCTTTGAGCCTGGGTGGCGGTCCAAGAAAACAGGCAAGTCCTGGTAACCCTAGGTGCCTCAATCCACCCAGATGTGTGTTAGGTTGCCACCTTAGATAAACTCTTAATTAACAATCTCACATCTGTTATGGATTTCACTCACCCAATCCACGTCTACTAGCATAGCATGGCATAACAAGCAAACGTAGAAGTAACTCCCAACGGTTTGGTAATAAACAGGTAATAGGTACTACCTCATCTACATCCCATCCCACAATTTAATTAGATCCTAATCATGCAATGTGTGAGGATTGATCTAATGCAATAAAACTGGGTTGTAGAAAAGGTATGATCAAAGTGTTACTTGCCTTGTGATGATCCACGTAACCTAGAGATTCGAAGTAACAAGCAGCGCACTCTGGGTATTCTATCGCAGACAAACAACAAGCATACAATAAGTACTCATCTAATGCACAGATAAAACTCAAATAGAACCCTGGTTTGCAAAAAGAATCAAAATCGAACGAAGCAAAAGAAATCAAACGGCGAAAGAAAACAACTTCGTTCTAGTAATCTGGATCTAGGGCAAATTTTATAGTAGCAAAAACTTGTTTAAGTTGATTATTCGGAAAGAGGGTTTGAAGACGAAACTCCAAGCGCTTGAATCGCCTGATTCCGATAAACGAGCGAAAAGTTATACTAAAACGAAAATCGGATCAGAAATCACGATCAGAAAATAACCGCGGAAAATCCGACGAAAAAGAAAAACGACAAACAGAATTTTTTTTAACAGCATGGAAAACGAGGCGTCGGCGAACCTCGAAAGGCGCGCGGCTCCGGCGGCGGCGTCGGGGGGGCTGGGGCTAGGGTTAGGGTTAGGGTTTAGGTGGCGACGGCTGGGCTCTCCTCGGGCTGGCTCGGGCGCTATTTAAAGGCCCCGGGAGGACGTTTCCTGGCCGGTTACGGCCTGGAGTCGGTTACGCATTTTTTTAGAATAGTTCCGCTCGGAAGAAAAATAAAAAGAAATACTAAACGGACTCCAAAAATCATGAAATAAATTTTGCCGGGTTCCTAAAATCAAGCCCGATAAAGTGAACATTTATCTGGGCCCAAACTACAACTTTGAAAAACGCGCATTTTTCCTAAATTCAAATAAAAATACCGAAAAACTCCGAAATAAAACTTATTTGATTTTTTATTAAATCCTCAATATTTCTATATTTTGGGAAAGTCATTTTATTCCCTTCTCTCATATTTTTGTAATAGAAATAATTGATGATAAAATAAATAAAATCAAATGATCATGTTTACATAATTTGAGAAAACTCAAATATGTAAATATCGAAATCCCCAGCTCTCTCCGTAGGTCCTTGAGTTGCTTAGGATTTTCTAGGATCAAAACCAAAAGCAAAATAAAATATTATATGCATGATGACCTAATGTATAACATTCCAAATTGAAAATTTGGGATGTTACACCCCAAGGTAATATTCAAGGACAACCCAAAATCCCAAGCTTGGGGATGCCCCGGAAGGCTTTACTTGGAGCTATATTTTTATTCACCACATGATATGTGTTTTGCTTGGGGCGTCTTGTATGATTTGAGTCTTTACTTTTTAGTTCACCACAATCTTCCTTGCTGTACACACCTTTTGAGAGAGACACACATTAATCGGAATTTATTAGAATACTCTATGTGCTTCACTTATATCTTTTAAGCTAAACAATTTTGCTCTAGCGCTTCACTTATATATTTTAGAGCATGGTGGTGGTTATATTTTATAGGAATTATTGATCTCTCATGCTTCATTATATTATTTTGAGAGTCCTTTAGAACAGCATGGTAATTTGCTCTGGTTATAAAATTAGTTCTAGTATGATAGGCATCCAGGATGGATATAATAAAAACTTTCATATAAAGTGCATTGAATACTAAGAGAAGTTTGATACTTGATAATTGTTTTGAGATATGAAGATGGTGATATTAGAGTCATGCTAGTTGAGTAGTTGTGAATTTGAGAAATACTCGTTCTAAAGTTTGTGATTCTCGTAGCATGCACATATGGTGAACCGTTATGTGATAAAGTCGGAGCATGATTTATTTATTGATTGTCTTCCTTATGAGTGGCGGTCAGGGACGAGGGATGGTCTTTTCCTACCAATCTATCCCCCTAGGAGCATGCGCGTAGTACTTCGTTTTGATAACTAATAGATTTATGCAATAAGTATGTGAGTTCTTTATGACTAATGTTGAGTCCATGGATTATACGCACTCTCACCCTTCCACCATTGCTAGCCTCTCTAGTACCGCGCACCTTTCGCCGGTATCATATACCCACCATATACCTTCCTCAAAACAGCCACCATACCTACCTATTATGGCAATTCCATAGCCATTCCGAGATGTATTGCCATGCAACTTACCACCGTTCCATTTATTATGACACGCTTCATCATTGTCATATTGCTTTGCATGATCATGTAGTTGACATTGTATTTGTGGCAAGGCCACCTTTATAATTCTTTCATACATGTCACTCTTGATTCATTGCATATCCCGGGACACCGCCGGAGGCATTCACATAGAGTCATATTTTGTTCTAAGTATCGAGTTGTAATTCTTGAGTTGTAAGTAGATAAAAGTGTGATGATCATCATTATTAGAGCATTGTCCCATGTTAGGAAAGCATGATGGAGACTATGAATCCCCCATAAGTCGGGATGAGAGTCCGGACGAAAGAAAAAAAAAGAGGCCAAAAAAAAGAGAAGGCCCAAATAAAAAAAGAGAGAAGGGACAATGTTACTATCCTTTTTCCACACTTGTGCTTCAAAGTAGCACCATGATCTTCATGATAGAGAGTCTCTTATTTTGTCAATTTCATATACTAGTGGGAACTTTACATTATATAACTTGGCTTGTACATTCCAATGATGGGCTTGCTCAAAATGCCCTAGGTCTTCGTGAGCAAGCGAGTTGGATGCACACCCACTTAGTTTCTTTTGTTGAGCTTTCATACACTTATAGCTCTAGTGCATCTGTTGCATGGCAATCCCTACTCACTCACATTGATATCTATTGATGGGCATCTCCATTTCCCATTGATATGCCTAGTTGATGTGAGACTATCTTCTCCTTTTTGTCTTCTCCACAACCACCATTCTATTCCACCTATAGTGCTATGTCCATGGATCACACTCATGTATTGCGTGAAGATTGAAAAAGTTTGAGAACATCAAAAGTATGAAATAATTGCTTAGCTTGTCATCGGGTTTGTGCATGATTTAAATACTTTGTTTGTTGACGATAGAGCATAGCCAGGCTATATGATTTTGTAGGGATAACTTTCTTCGGCCATGTTATTTTGAGAAGACATGATTGCTTTGTTAGTATGCTTGAAGTATTATTATTTTCATGTCAATATTAAACTTTTGTCTTGAATCTTTTGGATCTGAACATTCATGCCACAATAAAGAAAATTACATTGATAAATATGCTAGGTAGCATTCCACATCAAAAATTCTGTTTTTATCATTTACCCACTCGAGGACGAGAAGGAATTAAGCTTGGGGATGCTTGATACGTCTCCAACATATCTATAATTTTTGATTGTTCCATGCTATTATATATTCTGTTTTGGATGTTTAATGGGCTTTATTATACACTTTATTATAATTATTGGGACTAACCTACTAACCCAAGGCCGAGTGCAAATTACTGTTTTTTGCCTATTTCAGTGTTTCGTAGATAAGGAATCACTACTAGGGAAAAGCTTATAGGCAGACGCTTACTAGTAGCGAGGGTTTATAACCCTCGCTATTGCTACTTACTAGTAGCGCGGGTTTTTACCCCTCGCTACTACTAAGTTGATACTAGTAGAGCGGGTTTTTAACCCTCGCTACTACTAAGCGGTCTCTACCGTGCCCTCCCGGGACATGCCATAGTAGTAGCGAGGGGTACAAACCCGCGCTACTACTAAGTTGATAGTAGTAGCGCGGTTTTATACCCCTCGCTACTACTAAGTACGGGGTAGGTGAAATCCCCGTATCCTCAGCCGAATCCCTCCTCTCTCCCTCACTTTCCCCCTCTCTCAATTTCCTTGTCTCTCCCTCATACTCCAGCGGTGGCCGCCGCTGGTACACTATGCTTTCGTCCCCCCTCCCTCTCCGAGATCCCTCCGGTGGGCGGTCGTCGGAGCTCCTCGCCGCCGCCAAGATGCGGAAGTGCGACCTTGGCATCCTCCTCCTCGCTGCCTTCACCATCTTCTTCTTGCTCTAGGTCAGCCCTCCTCCTCCCCCCTCTCCGATTCGATCCGGAACGCTAGCTGACCCATCCCCCTCCTCCTCCGGCAGCACGAGGGCGACTTCTCATTCCGGGAGACGTGGACCACCTCCCGCCGCTGCTCGTCGCCGACCTCAACAGCGACAACCACCGCGAGGTGCTGCTCCCCACGCATGATGCCAATATGCAGGTCCTCCAACTCCCAGCCCACGCTGGGCTGGCCTCCGCGGCCGCCCTCGACGGATTCCATGAGGCACGCGTCATGGCCGAGATCTCCCTACTCCCAGCCAACGTGCGCGCGTCATAGGGTTGAGATTTTTTTTGGTTTTTCAAATTAATAGTAGTAGCGCGGGTCACAGACACGCGCTACTACTAACACACATACTAGTAGCGCGGGATGTACCGCGCTACTACTACTACTTAGATGTAGCGCCGTAGTAGTAGCGCAGGCACCCGCGCTACTACAAGGCTTTTTCCTAGTAGCGAATATCAAACGGAGTCCAAACGGAATGAAACCTTCGAGAGAGTTATTTTTCGAACAAACGTGATGCAGAGGACTTGGAGTGGACGTCAAGAAACGAATGAGGAGGCCATGAGGCAGGGAGGTGCGCCTGCCCCCCTGGGCGCGCCCCCACCCTCATGGGCCCCTCGTAGCTCCACCGACCTACTTATTCCTCCTATATATACCTACGTACCCCGAAACCATCCAGGACCACCACGAAACCCTATTTCCACTGCCGCAACCTTCTGTACCCGTGAGATCCCATCTTGGGGCCTTTTCCGGCACTCCGCCAGAGGGGGCATCGATCATGGAGGGCTTCTACATCAACACCATAACCTCTCCAATGATGTGTGAGTAGTTTACCATAGACCTTCAGGTCCATATTTATTAGCTAGATGGCTTCTTCTCTCTCTTTGGATCTCAATACAAAGTTCTCCTCGATCTTCTTGGAGGTCTATTCGATGTAACGCTTTTTGCGGTGTGTTTGTCGAGATCCGATGAATTGTGGGTTTATGATCAAGATTATCTATGAACAATATTTGAATCTTCTCTGAATTCTTTTATGTATGATTGGTTATCTTCGCAAGTCTCTTCGAATTATCAGTTTGGTTTAGCCTACTAGATTGATCTTTCTTGAAATGGGAGAAGTGCTTAGGTTTGGGTTCAATCTTGCGTTGTTCGATCCCAGTGACAGTAGGGAAATGACACATATTGTATTGTTGCCATCGAGGATAAAAAGATGGGGTTTATATCATATTGCTTGAGTTTATCCCTCTACATCATGTCATCTTATCTACTGCGTTACTCTGTTCTTATGAACTTAATACTCTAGATGCATGCTGGATAGCGGTCGATGTGTGGAGTAACAGTAGTAGATGCAGGCAGGAGTCGGTCTACTTGTTGCAGACGTGATGCCTATATACATGATCATGCCTAGATATTCTCATAATTATGCACTTTTCTATCAATTGCTCGATAGTAATTTGTTCACCCACCATAATACTTGGGCTATCTTGAGAGAAGCCACTAGTGAAACCTATGTCCCCTAGGTCTTTTTTCCATCATATTAATCTTCCATCAGCTAGCTATTTCTATCGATGTTTATTTTGCAATCTTTACTTTTAATCTTTATCATAAACATACCAAAAATATTATCCAATCATCTCTATGAGATCTCATTTTTGCAAGTGGCTGTGAAGGGATTGACAAACCCTTTATCGCATTGGTTGCAAAGTTCTTATTTGTTTGTGTACGTACAAGGGACTTGCGTGTGGCCTCCTACTGGATTGATACCTTGGTTCTCAAAAACTGAGGGAAATACTCACGCTACTTTGCTGCATCACCCTTTCCTCTTCAAGGAAAAAACCAATGCATGCTCAAGAGGTAGCAATCACCAGGGAATAAAAGGGGAACTTCCCATACTTTTCCAAGAAAATATCATGCCCAACATTTTCTTACCCATCTTTGTTTATTAAATCCATAAATAAGAAAAAGGCAAAGTGCGCTGTGCACTTAGGCCTGCTAACTACAGTGAGGCCCAGCCCACCTACCCCTCTCGTTGCTACTCTATTCATATAGTAGAGGTGGACGACGGCCAGCCGCTCGTGGCCGCGATGGCCACACGCCAGCCATCCCGCGCCTCCCCGTCGTCTCCCCCCGGCGGATAAGGCCCCCCGCCCCTGCCAAACCCTAGCCGACCCTGATCCACCTCCTCCCCCTCACTTGTTCCCCTCTCCCTCACGCGCTCGCTCCTCCTGAGTGCCACCATTGTCGTGCGCCAGTCGAGCCCGCGGCCACCCGGTCCCTCTGACCCCGCTGATCTGTCTGGGAGCCCCAGCGTCGTCCACCCCTCCGTCCGGTGCCGTTGGATCAAGTCGGGGAGCAGCACAGCAACGCAGGAGACCGGATACCCTTCTCTGGCCATCGCGACGCCATCATCGCAATTCATCGCCACTGCGCTCCCGTTGCTCACCGGGCCTTCGTGCGCCCACCCGGTGAGCTCCTCCCCCTATCCCCTCTCTCAAGTAGGCCGCCTCCATCTCTAGCTATCCATCACCGCACCTGCGAGCTCGCCGTCGTCGCCCGCCTCGCCGTCACAGCCACAGACGCTATGGCCTGCCACTGAGCACGTGGTCGTGCTTGGTGCATCGCCCCGGAGCCACCCACGCTCGCTGATCGCCCCGTCGTGCACCACAGCCCCGTGCCCGCGTTTGCCCGAAGCCGCCGTCACTTCTGCTCATCGCCGGTGATGCTCGGGACCTCCCCCGCTCCAGCCACTTGCACCGCTTGACGCGGCGCCTCGCCCGCGTCCGAATGCCGCTGCCCGCTTGCCTCCCCAAGCCCAGCAGCCCCGAGCCCACGGTTGACCGAACTCCGGCGACCACCGCGGTGTGCGCCGCCATCATTTTAGTGCGCTTCCGGCTGGGCCAGTGCCATCACGCGATGTGTCGCTCCGTGCTCGCTCGATCCCGCCCTTCCGCGCTCGATTTGGTGGCCGGAGGACGAATTCCGGCCACCTCCCGAGCCGCGCCGCCGTTAGAACGGTCGCCGCTGGCAAAACCCCGATGCCGCTAACGTCGGGCCCGCCCCTGGGTCCCCGCCAGTGGGGCCCTTGGCCCCCCATTTGACCAGTTGACCTGGTCAACTGTGCTGACTGGGCTGCCTAGTGAGACTGACTTGTGGAGCCTTCTTGTTTAAAACATTTTTATAAATAAATAAATTTGTTAATTAGTTTTAATCATTCGTTAGTCACTCACACGAGGGCCCACCCCTCTAATTAGCCTGTTAGATTAGTTAATCCACTTTTAAGCTAACAGAGGCTGACATGTGGGTCCCGGTGGCCCCACTCGTCAGGTTTGACATGGTCAGCAGCTTTGTTGACTGTTGGCGTCATCAACATGTCATGATGATGTCATATTCCTTTTCTTTTAATATTAATAATTCCAGAGTATTGTTTAAACTTTGAAAATTCATTGAAATTACACCGTAACTCGGATGAAAATGTTTTCTACATGAAAGTTACTCAGAAAAATGAGACGAATCCGAATACGTGGTCCGTTTACCTGTCAGATGCCTCTAACTATCAGAACATGGAACATTTCCCCTCTGGTCATCTATTTGAAACCGGTCCGGAACCGGGAATACATTCCCGGTTGTATTCCCGGAAAATGTATTGTGTAGCATTGCGTTAGAACACCCCTAACACCGCGTATCGTCATGTCATGCTTAGTAATGCATCTGTGTGCTATGTATTTACTGTTTCTTCCCCCTCTTCTCTCCGGTAGACCCCGAGATCGTTGTCGATGCCGCTGTGATCGACTACGTCACCGATGAATCTTATTCTTTACAGCAGAGCTTCCAGGCAAGCCCCCCCTTTGATCATCCTGGTATCGCCCATTCCATTCTCTCATGCTTGCATTAGATTTTCCTACTGTTATTGTTTGCTCCTATTCTGGTGCATAGCCTGCTTTTGTAACCTGCTCATTCACTACAACAAGACCCCGCCTATAGCAACGCATTTTTCCGTATCTAAAAGTCCATATATGCGTTGCTAGGGTCTTTACCAACGGTTTGGGATGCGTAGCCTTATCCAGTGTTGCTAGCTCATAATGCAACGGTTATACATCCATTGGTAAAGGGAACCGTTGCAAGACTGCAACACATAAAACCGACTCATACAACACTTATATACGTTGGTGGCTAATGTACATGAATCCAACTCTCGTCGCTTGGCAACAAAGAATTTGTAGCGCTTCAGGTGTTTTACATATAAAATGTGAATAATATTTTATATATTTCCAGCAATTAAATTAATGCTCCACATGATGGTGATAAGTATGTATATCAAGTCAGAAGACAAAATATACGCACCAGAGGAAGAGATCATATATTGGAAAAAAAATTGTGGGATTACAATAGTTGATATTACAGGAGGAATAACATCCAAATGTGATGCATAATCTAAATATTCTCTTGACAGCAAAACTTAAACTGACAGCATCCATCAACATCCCTACAACTTAACTAAAACTTAACCGAGGAACATGCTCCAACAGGAACAGCATCCCTACAACCTAACTAAAACTGAAAACAGCCATCATAACTAAAACTGAAAACAAACATCATCGTCATCATCGTGAACCAGAACATCATCATCATCATCATCAGTGCAGTATACTTGCCATGCACCCATATAATCGTCCATATATTTTTTGAATCTGCAAAGAAAATAACAAAATGAACTGTTAATACACAATGCATTGACATGATGCAAATAGTGACGGGTTGCCCAGCAAATAAGAAACATTACTTCTTACAAAGGGTCGTTACTTCCGAAACATTGGTTGCCCGGCTAGATTACAACTATTACAAAGAAAAGTTGTGACCTGAAAGTATTCCCTTACAACTCAAATACTACTTCAGGTCACAAAACAAACATAAACAGACTCAGAGAAAAATAAACAGATTTGGTTATGGCCTAAAAGCAAGCCACTAATAACATAGGACCTACTTAAGTTGACGGGTTAAAAGCACAATAGACACTGCTCATATGGAACAGGGCAAGCGACATAATTGGAAATTCAGCAATGTATGAACCGTGAAAGCAAAGAGTTCATGTGGGTAATTCAGCAATTTATTAATCAAAGTGGTGAGAGCTCAGTGGTCAGTTTAGCAAGCAAAGAGTTCATGTGGGTAATTCAACAATTTATTAATCAAAGTGGTGAGACCTCAGTGGTCAGTTTAGCAATGTACGAATCAAAAGGGCAAGAGCATCTAAGAAGAACATTACTTGCACACAACAGTTAAGATATGGGGATCATAGACAATTACCAGAACTATGACTATGAACACTGTCGTATCTTGGACAAATCTACTAGCAGCTCCAGCCGTCCATGGTGTTGGCCTCCATCTCGGTAGTGTCGGAACGGATGAGTGTGGCACCTCACATTAAATTACACACAACAGTAGGTACACCATTGGGGAGTACATAAATAGTTAAATAAGAGCACAAAAGGAGGCTGAAAAATGGTTAGAGCTAATCTATGCAATAAAGGAATAAACAAATAATCACCACAACGGAAATAATCTTAGTTGAGGGTAAAACTCAGTGATGTACTATGAATGTAGAGTCTGGCACACTCTAAAGCACCAAATGACATTGAGTATTTCTTTCTTTGGAAACCTGTGCACAAACAAACAGTGAGCCTCTACTTAACGAATGACAAACATGATGATTAACAGTGAGCCGCTACCGGTGTATATGTGCGTGTGCTTGCTGCGAGCTTTAGTATATGCATGTTTGCACATGAAAATGAATAAAGCTCAGGTGTAGGTTGCATCTAAGTTAGGTACTGGGATTCAGTTTTATGTTCACTATGATGTACAGCAGTAGTAGATAAGTACCTTTTTTTAGATTAGTAGATCAGTACTTGATATAGATGAATCCTCTACGTTGACTTGACCCAAGTACATATATAACAATTGCATGCTATGAGAGGACAATCACATAACCAAATGACAAGAAAATGTGTACTATATTACGGTGAGTTTTTTAGATGAAGAGACTAGCAAGACCAAGGAATTTAACTCGGGAGTTGCATAATAGCTTTTCAAACTGAAGGAAGAGAAGGACGTCAGTGTATCGAAATATAATTGGAAAGTAACAGTCGGTGGTGGAGCTACAAAGGAAAACCTGGGCAGGCCAAATTAAAAGAAACACAAATATTTCAACTCAAGCGATGGATGAAGAGCTGCTGCTGATAAATCTTTCCCAGCTTTACATCTCTTTTTCTCTTGAAAACCAAATTGATTCCGCGTTGATTAGCCTTGCTATCCATGACAATTATCTATTACCAAATTAAGATGTTTATTATCAATTTATTGAATTTCAAAGTGTTATAAGTTATAACCTACATTTTATACAAAAATTAGTACTGTCCGAGAGATAAGAGTTTTGGGGGTGCGCATGTGCTTGTGCAGCAGTGCTCGTCGTCTAGGTTGCTACTCGCCCGGCTGGCCGCCGCTACAAGGGTCGCCCTTGGGCCTCCGCACCGTTCGGCGCTGCTACTTGCTCCGGCGGTGCGATCGGTGACTCGACCTCCGCGGCTCCGCGCCACCTCTCTCTGGACCTCCCTGCGGCTGTACGCGTGGCCCGTGCCCTATTGCCGTTTTGCTACCCTACTGGATAGGAAGAGGAGTCAAGCAACAGAGGCCATAGGCCAAGAAAGAATCGTGAAGAAGCGATGCTACATGCAAGCAAGGCAGTCGTGAGCTGAGCTACTCGTCTATCTGTACTACCACATGTATTTTTACCCCAAGGGCTGGGCAGGCCATGACATGCTTTTGCCCTCACAAAGCTCCGCCAGTGGTAACAGTGCATCACATACTACAAAAAACAGTGTATCATTTGACGTGTTCATGAAATTGAATGTTTGTTACCCCATAGCAACACACGAGTATTTAGCTAGTAATCCAAATTGTGTAGAATAGTAAGAGCATACAACAATCAGTACATTAACAGGCGTGGAGGGAAGTATTTATCAGTGTTCTGAATCATATCAATAGCATCAAAGCAACATCATAGAAGAAACAATCTGGATTATTAATTCACCTGCTCACTAAAACAAAGGTGTCCGTGCTTCCTCCAACAGGTCCACGTCCTCTAGTATTTAAGCTGGACATGAAAGCCACCATTAGCAAGCTACTACCTCCACCTGAATAACCTCACCATCAGACTCCTAAAAAGCGTGAAATTGCAACAAAAAACTTCGATTAGTAACTCATCAAAGCCGCCATCTGGAGACCAATTAAGACTGGATCCCTCCTTAAATATTATAACTCTTATAGTAGACTATTTAATATGGGGTATGCATATATGAAGTAGTTCTTCTCTACATCAAACAAACTGAAAGGATTAACGACTCATCTATCAAGGATTGATGAGTTAGCAGCGTATAAGATTTTTTTAATAATTTAATGCTCCATTGAGATCTAATAATTACTAATTTAATAGAATAGCAATCAGTGCATGAACAACGGAGACCGGAAGTCAGTCTGCAGGCCTATCAGTGTTCGTCGCAAAAGGGCCAAACTTTTTTGACATGGCCACTGGCGCCGTACGAGAAGGACGACATGGCCACTGGCGCCGGCACCGACGCCCGAAACCCTAGCCATCGCGGGAAGGTCGCGGGTGGGCTTTGGTAGCCACGGGCGCCAGATCTAGCTGCATGGGAGGGCACCGCCGTGTGATGGGACCTCGGGCATGGCGGGATTCGTCGGACGTCGCCTGAATCAGCCGCCGCAGGTGGCGCAACGAGGAGTTGCATCAAGAAAGAGAGAGATGGGATGTGAGAGGGATGGGTAGGTGGGAGATGAGGCGGATCCGGTAGCCTCCAGAGCAACGATGTGGGAGGAACGGAGGGGAGGGCCGGCGGTGAGGTGGGAGGACGAGGGTGACGAGGCGGTTGGTGGCGGTGATTTGGGAGAGATGATGGGCATCGATGGCTCTGTTTCTCGCACGTCCCTCTCCGTTCTTTTATTTTTTTCATATGTATCCCACGATGGGATCAAGAGCTGCCAACCTCCAATGCATATCTGCAACCTTTAATATGCGTATCTATTGTGAATTTTACAACGAGCTAAAATGTTGTAGAATGTGTGTTGCTTTATAAGGGGTATCCTTGTAGTGATTGTACCTTACCTGCTTATCCTAAACTGCTTAGTATAGGTTGGTTAGTGATCCATCAGTGACCCCCACCTTGTCCTTGTTGCCCCTGCTTCATCATCGAAGACCCGATCAATGGGATCGAAGACCAGGCCCCCGCACCGCACATCACTTTCCCCTTTTGTTGCTCGACTCTGCAGAGTTACCGTCGAGTGCCAAGCGTGGAACCTCATACATCACTCCTGATGAGATCTCTGTAGTTTAGCTATCTAGTCGTCGGCATCGACGGTGATTTCCTCCTTAACCACTTCTGATATGGCTCTATCGTACAACCCCTCAAGTGTGAACCTCAAGGGTGGATCCTCTTACATTCACCTTGATGATTACATCGAGTGGAATTCAGTGGGGGTGATTCCTCGGGTTTTCCCCTTGATGTTTGGACACACGGATACTTGGACTTTAGAACTATTACATGGAAAGGCGGGTTGACCCTGAGGGGTACCCGCGAGTGATGTGGAAACGGGTTGACCTGGAGGGTGCCCGCGAGATAATTACGAGGGGTGGCCGGGCATTCCTAGCCCTTGCCGCAAGTCCTCGAGACGGGGCAACGGGGTCACAACTTTCGTGAGTCTCTGCTTGTTACCGTGCGTTCCTAATCCACTACGATTTGGATATTTGATCTGAGGGGCCTCTGGCCTAATAGCACTAACCATCACGTGGGCATAGTATGGGCGTTCTACGTCATATGCATCAGCCAAAGCTTAATCGACGTCAGCGACTGAGCGGTGCGCGCCGGGTTGGACTGTGTAAGCTCCTGCCTTATTTAAGGAGGTAGCTAGGTCTGCGCACCGGGCGCGTACGCAACATGCAGGAGTTCTCGGGGAGATGGCCCATGACCCCTGGGGGCATAGGCTTAGTCCGGCGTGCTGACCTCTCTATTAAGCCTAGGTCGGGTTGCGTCGTATTGTTTGGCCAAGGCCGGGCAAGGCCCAGGAAAGTGTGTTCGGCTGGAGTTAATCGATGTGGTGGGTAAGTTGGTGCACCCCTGCAGGGAAGAAAACATCTATCGATAGCCTATCCTATGGTAACGGATACTCGGAGTTGTATCCCGGTCGATACAACTAGAACTGGATAATTGTGATGAGAAATGGATTGTGATGAGAAATGGATAGTATCGCTCTGGGATTGCTTTCTCGCAGGGAGTCATGGAAGGATCTCTGGCCGAGGTTGATAACACTACTACTACTTTACTTTATGTTATTCTTATCTCTTCTGATGTTGCATCATTCTTGGAGCGGCTTGAAAATACTAGTCTTCGATAGGCTAGGCTTTCCCCCTTCTCTTCTGGCATTCTGCAGTTCAGTCCACAGATACAGCCCATTTCATTGATACCGATGCATATGTAGTGTAGATTCTTGCTTGCGAGTACTTTGGATGAGTACTCACGGTTGCTTTGCTCCCCCTTTTCCCCCTTTCTTCTTCTTTCTGGTTGATGCAACCAGATGTCGGAGCCCAGAAGCCAGATGCCACTGCCAGTGTCTACTACTACGTGGAGACCGCCGACGACCAGGAGTAGTTAGGAGGCTCCCAGGAAGGAGGCCTTGCCTTTTCGACAATGTTGCTTTTGTGCTAGCCTTCTTAAGGCAAACTTGTCTAACTTATGTCTATACTCAGATAGCATTGCTTCCGCTGACTCTTGTGTTTTCGAGCTTATGTATTCAAGCCCTCGAGGCCCCTGGCTTGTAATATAAAGCTTGTATTATTTTAATTTGTGTCTAGAGTTATGTTGTGATATCTTCCCGTGAGTCCTTGATCTTGATCGTACACATTTGCGTGTATGATTAGTGTACGATTGAATCGAGGGCGTCACAAGTTGGTATCAGAGCCGACTGTCTGTAGGTAGCCCCCTTTCCAACTCCTTGGCCAAAGTCAAGTCTAGTCACTACAAAAACTTTTACTAACATGGCTATGTGTCTTACGGGCCCACGTCGCCATTGGGTGGTATTAGGATCTTTTACTCCTTGTCTATACTCTGGGACTCTAATCTCTCTTCCATTCGGGTTTAACATTTTACTAACTCTGACATTAGGTTCTCGTACCCACTTCCTCTCGGAGAGCCCCGACATTACCGATGATCGGTTGCTTTGCCAGAAGATTCTGCGGATACTCCTCGGTGTTTCCCGAGACCCTGTGCCCACTGCTTTGTAGTTGCTGACCACCGATAATCCCGGTGAATAACATCCTTGCTGCTTGTACCTTCATATCCAGTTGCTCCTATTATTACAAGATGTACTCTCCGTTGTTTCGAGAATCCTTTGTGCCTTCTGCTTTGCGGCTTCTTTTTGCACTATGGACAATTGACTGAACCCGTTCATCCCAGTTGTTCATTTGCTTTCAAAAATACCTGAAAAGGCTATCTGATCTTTCAAAATCCTCTGCAGCCTATTGCTCTTGATTCTACTTGCCTGCTTGCATTAGGATTAATTCCATATGTCTAGCAATATTCTTTAGAATTCTTTGTGATTTTCATTATGTTCTTATGGATTCAGCGTGTGTGCGAATACTCGCAATCATCAATTAATCCTTGGAAATTTTCTTTTTGGCTCAGACATCCTTCCAGATATGTGTTGGTTCTTTCCCAATCCAGATTTGATCGGGTACACCTCTAAGTCTATTTTACTTACTCATCTTTTGATCAGAGCCTCTGCTTCTGATCCTTCGTCTTGAAATCATAGTTCCTTTGCACCCAAGCATCGAATCATTCAGATGTTTCTATAATCTGATGCCTTTGCAGCCCCCTCGTCATCTGATTTATTACCGATACTCACATCAACTCTGTCGTGAAACGCTAGATCCAATTCTGGGTTGTTATCCAACAATTTCCTTCACATCCAAAGTCATGTGAGTTTTTCCCTGATACATAATACCTTCGGTAAATTGTATCATCTGCTTTGACTCCGATACTCTGCTTTTGAACTCGTATCTTTTGCTTGGTTGATGGTTGTATAGATTCGTAAAAATGCCCCATTGGGTTGAACTTATGCCTTCCATAATCTGTGTGACCGGAGAGTTCTCACGAGTCTTACTCTTCTGGTACTTCGCCAGATAAATGCTCTGCACTACAATTTCTTTGAAAAACGAGGAGTGAATGAAAGGTTATGCATTGAAGAAGTGGGAGTCGACCTTGAACCCTTGTCGCGCCTGCGTAAATTTGTGTTTATCTGACCTTTTCCCTATGCAAACTGACCGGTGGGACCCACAAGGAATGTGGTCAATTTAACTAGTCAACATGGTGCCAGGTAGACTATTTGGCCGGTGAACAAAGTGCAATCCGATGCTGAACTGTGAGCAAGTGACCGTATAATCACCGCAAAACATATATAGTGACCGTAATCAGCTTATTCGGAAGTTCGGTGGCCGTATTACGCTTTTCTCTCTGTAGGCCCTCCAAAACTACATCTCTACACGTTATCGCATGCTACATCTAACAACTATACAATACAGGACTAGTACTACACTCTAACACAACAAATCATATGTGTTTTTAGTTTTACTAGATATCTTATTGTTACTTAATTATTCAGTGTGCATACATTAAAATTGCCTTTGAAATGTATGGCCAGTATCATATACTGCGCGGGAAAAATCCCGCCCTTTCCTATTTAATCGGGTTTGTATTGATGGATCATGCGAAACAGCAAAACTATAGTACTATACAGGACAAGTGACAGTTCACTGGGCCATCGTGTCGTGTACTCCTCCGTCGTAAGAGTGGAGCGCTCGCTTTCATAAATCTTCTAGTCCCTTTCGCCGACATGTGGGACATCAAGCTACCGGGTCCACGTGCCATACCGGAATACAGTGCAGAGCAGCCGGGGTGAAGCACCCAGTCATGGCGCCGGCGTAGTAATGAGCAATGAGGCGTCAAATCACAAAGTTGCACCTTTCCCGCAGTTAAGTTGGAGGGACAAAGTAATAATGCTAAAATAAGAAGTTGGAGGGACGAAGCAACCACCATTTCACTCGTTGTTGAATCCGCTTCTCCCTCATCTTCTTCAAATTAACCACGTGTTGCTTCTGCCTTTGTTCTGCCTCATGTGGGATGCGGATCGGCTTGGTAAAGCACTGACACGTGGGACCGCATGTTAGCAAACCGCCAGGACAACGTCCTCTGAAAATAAGAAACCTCCCCTGCCATCCGCGCGGCAAAATCACCTCCTTTTTACTGATCTTGATTCTATAATTTTTTAGATCAATATAATTGAGATTTGTATAGATAGCACACAGGAGCAAAACAAAGAGGTACGGTTAAGGGCATCCACAATGTGTAGCCATATGTGAAAATAGCTTTTGGCATCGTGGGAACCATTGTGGACGGTGTTGCTAAAGCCAAAAGGATGGAACCGAAGCTCCCTGGTTGATTGATTGAAGGAATAGAAAAATGCAACGTAAAATGCAACGTCTCTCCTCTTTCTCCCATGCTTGGACGCATGTACAGTATAGAGCACAGAGTCTACTCCCCTGTCCCTTCTATCACAAATCACAAAGCAGTGAGGCGTCAAATCACAAAGCATGGACGAAGCAACCATCATTTCACTCTTCGCTGACTCCGCTTCTCCATCGTCTTCTTCGAGAAACCATCTCACCGCACTAAGCTAGACAGATGACGCTATTGTGTACGAGTAGTAATGGTTCATTTACGCGTCCTTTGGTTCAACGGACTTCCTGGATGCAAATAAGGCGGTTGTCTCGGCTTACAGGAGGCACTTGTGAACGACTTACCGTGGTCTCCCTCAATGGCGTTCTACGTCGTACGCACTTCGCCAAACCACAACGTTCTAGATATCGTCGACGTCACCGCAATGGGGAAGGAAGTCAAATATAGTTACTACCTCCATTTTTTGTACACAAGGCTAGTATATCAAAATTACAATTTGCAAAAGGCCACTAACACTAATCGAGGCAAAATTGATGGGGTTTGCCTCGTACTAGCAACCAAGGACATTAATATTCCCTGCATGCATGCGGAAGTGAGAAGGTTTGTTTGCATGGCGCTGCATTAAGCAAGCGTTGAGGAGTGAGATGGTTAGCTCTTTGGGCTTTGGAAAAAAATACGCTTTAATTGACACGTGAAATGAGGATTTGTATCGATTAATCCCGCGAAGGAAAACCCCGCCTTTCTTTTTAACACTAGTACTCCTAGTACGTAGTACGTACTTATCCTATTTTGGTCTAGGCCTTGCATTGCCATACTTTGCCATACATTTTTGCCAAGCTTGCCTAAAGTTTTCAAAATGAAAAGGAGGTACACTTGCGCACGGCAGTCGCTGTCGCACCGCACCGTCACACGGTCGCTCCTGCACGCCGCGGTCGCACCGCACCCTCACACAGTCGCTCCTGCACGCCGCAAACCCAACCAAAGGAACGCACCCTCACTGACACATGTTGTCGCATGTGAACAAACCAAACTCAGCCATCCTACCGCTGACACATAATTTTCATTCATAGAGTATGTTTATCCAACCGCATGTTGGGGAATATCCGTATGGCCCGTGCGGTGTCTGTTGGGGAAGAAGAAGAGGTGAGGAAGAAGGGTTAGGAGATGTAGGATATTCATCCAACCACCTGAAATGGTAGACTGACCCAAGTCAGGCGACTTGCATAACAATATATGTTTTTACACAGCAAAAGATCCATAAAATAAACAACATAAAGAAAAACTATCACTGCTCGCGAAACGAGACGGCCTCGTCGTCTTTGTCTGCCGGTGCGAATCAGCTGTAGCTGCCAACGTGTGTCTCTGCACCGTGGTTGTCCTCGGCCTCCAGCTACTCGTTCACGAGGAGCGTGCGAGCGCTCTGCATGGATGAGAGCACCGCCCGGTTCAACTCGAGGACATTCAGTTCCGCCTGCAGGGGGGCCTCGATGAGAGCGGCATCCGCGTGCTCCGCGTTGAGTTGAGCCTTTGCCGCCCGGTTCAAGTCCAGGACGTTCGGTTCCGCCTGCAGGAGGGCCTCGATGGTAGCGGCATCCGCGCGCTCCTCCTCTAGTTAAGCATCCGCCGGCCGGTTCACATCCACGACATCCGGTTCCGCCTGTAGGAGAGCCTCGATGGGAGCGGCATGCGCGCGCTCTGCGTCGAGTTGAGCCTCTCCCTCCCGGTCCACCTTTAGTATCTCCAGGTTGAACCGCTGGTCTGCCTGCACCAAGGGGGACTCGGACGCCGGCACGAAGTCCACGTCCATCGTATCATACCCATCGAGGGCCTTCTGCGTCACGACCACTGCCATGAACATTGGATCGACTTCCTCCTCCTTGTAGCTTGGCTCCAGAGAACTCGGGGATTGGCCCGCCGCAAAGCGAGCTTGGGAACGGAGGTCTGTGGCGCCGACCGCCGTCGCGATTTCTGCGCGGCGCTCCGGCATCAGCATTTTGTAGTATGTGATCTTGCGGCGCACCATGGCTTTTCGGTGAACTATGGGATGCTTGATGCGGGCTAGGGGATCGAAAGGTGGGGGGAGGGGCTGGAGATTAGGTGTGGTTTTAGGGCAGTGGCTGGCGTAGGCCGAGCAGCGAATGTTCTGGTGTGAATAGTGGTTCCACTGATGACTGGTCAATCGGTTTTGACTATACATCGCTCTTGCCGTGTTCGCGTTGCAGCCAGGCACGTTGGACCCTCCATGTTGCTCACCGAATGGAACGCGCTTCGTCTTGCATTTTCGCTCGCTTGTGGGACCGCAGTTGAGAGCAAACCGACGTCCCTCCCCCTCCCCCGCCCGCGTCATTTATACTACCAGTCCCTCCATTTTATGTGGAGTAAATAAAAACAGAGGGAGTATACCACGGATGAGGATCCCCTGACTTGGCCGAACCCATTGAGTAACTGACATGCGGGTCCTAGCAAGCATGCGGTCCGCCAGTAAGTGACCGGAAGGGAGGGTAAGGTAGGGATACCTACATCAAATGATCCACTTCCACTACTACTCCCTCCTTCCATTTACTATACAGGGCCTAATGCGTTTCTTGAGGCTAACTTTGACCCAATGTTAGAGTAATAATATATGACATGAAACTTACACAAAGCATACGGTCAAATTCATACGTGAAAGGAGCTTCCAATGATATAATTTTCACATTATACATCTCATGTACCATTAATCTTGTCAATAGTCAAATGCGGTTTTGAAAAACGCATTGGAGCATGGTTAATAATATAGCCAGTCGATGGCTATAAGGAACTGTCATGTCATCTATAGCCATCATCTATTATATGCACTCATACAGTAGTGTGGGCTATAAGTTACTATTGGACTGGCTATACATGGCGAAATCCTAGTAGGAAGAGCATGGGCGAGAACAAGCTCATTCACCTGGTTGAAAACAGATTGGAAACCATCTCGAGTACAAATCTAGGAGTACGTACGAATCTAACAATATTGGTTGGGCATTGTTGAATGTTGATACTTTTTTTATCAAAGTAGAGATAGTTTGACTACACATAAAACTTATATGTAAACTATAAAGGATAGGAGGGAGTATATTGTACGTTCAAAAACGAAACGAACATTGAATACCCTTTATATATGATTTGCAGATGCTATGATCACCGGTTCAAAATTTTGAATCCGCCTTAGGTATCACACATGCCCCCACTCGTTCTCTCTTGATTTCATCTCGGGGTCCGGAGATCGATTGAAAGAGGACTAGGGTGGGTACAATACGTTCGTTTCGCTTATGAACGTACAATATACTCCCTCTGATCCCCACAGACCCCTCCCCCCAACCCCCGCGGGTCATTTCTATCATAGAAACAGACCAAACCTTTATCTCCTTGCACGACACGCAATTTATCTCTGAACATCAATCGATCTCGTCAACATGTGTCGAGGCATGAACCGAATGGGATGTCAAAACTAAGACACGAAGCGACACATAGTGGAGGCAAAGTGAAACTTTAAACGAACAGTTTGTTTGTATGCTGTCGGACAAATTACAAAACATTGGAAATAAAAGCATGGTCTAGGCCCACATGTGAATGACACTCGGCGGAATGTTCAAATGAGGCATGCGGGAGGATGGACTCAACCGGAGGGCGACATGATCGATGGAGAAGAGGGTTGGAGAGGAATGAGAGATAAGCAAACGTCACATGATTATAATTGAACGGCTCAAATAAACAATAAGTTGTCTCGCTTGGCCTACATAGTGAAAGGCCTAATGCGCAACGCAGAGCACTGACGCTCGAATATGGCCGGGAAAATAGGGAAACTGACATGTGGGGCACACCTGTCGGGACGATGTTGCGCAGACTAGTCCAATGGATGAGATGGCCCACGACCTCCTCGCCATCGGTGACCATTCATGTGGGTCGTGTGGTCCAACAACATGGCGCAGCTCCAGCACCGCCTCCGGACACGGCGACCGCGGTGAGCGACACGCTCATCATGGCTATACACGATCGGTTTCAGTGTGCCAAGGGTGGCGTTAGTGTTGTGGCACGACCAACATTATGTTTGGTTTGTGCCCAAGGTTGCCCCATCAAAGCATTGGTTAGCCAAAATTTTGGTTGAGGTTTTGGTTGCCCATGATTTGGCCGACATTGGCTAGAGTTCATTGGCATGCCAAAAAAATGGCAACCATCCCAACAAAGACCAATCTTTGGGTCACGACCAAAATTTTGGTAAGGTGCACTTTGGCCACAATCCAAACACACCCCAACACCCGGCTCATCGAGGATGCACGGGGCGCCGGGACGCGTCCGCGGAGTGGTGTAGCATGGCCAACTGCATCCTCAGGACTTGAGACCATGCCGAGTCGTCTTGCTTTTTCAATGACATGCGTGGATCGCATGTGAGCAAAGGGCATCTCCAACGTTGCCACGACCGCAGCTGACTACCCTGGCACACCAAAAACCCTCGTCCCTCACGCCGTCGCATGGTGCATTCCCAGCCAGCGCTAGCTGCCCGCATTCATGCCGTTCGTCCGTATGCCATCGTTAAGAGGCTCGGTGCCCGAGGAACCAACTCCGGCGACTTAATGACGCACCAGGACGCTTTGCCTCACCGGAATGCTACTTAAAGCGGCAACACCCAGCTAACCTCCACACCATAGCGCATCGTCCACCCACCTGGCACCACATCCGCCATGACCGCAAGCACGAACGCTTTGTGGGAGAGCTTGTCTTCGGGGATGAAGCTTGAGGTTGCCTCCCTCGCTCAAGTCGCCTCTCGCGACGCAAAAGTGGCATAGCCGGATCCGGACGCGACCGCACAAGCGGTGGCCACGCTGGCGGCCAACGACGGGAGCACTGTCAGCCACGTGTCCTACTTGCCGCCGTCCAATGACCAGCACCGCCGACGTCGGTGAGGCAGTCCTGGATTAGGGGTCCTCGGACAGCCGGACTATATACTTTGGGCGGACGGTTGGACTATGAGGATACAAGATTGAAGACTTCGTCCCGTGTCCGGATGGGACTCTCCTTGGCGTGGAAGGCAAGCTTGGCAATACGGATATATAGATCTCCTCCCTTGTAACCGACTCTATTTAACCCTAGCCCCCTCCGGTGTCTATATAAACCGGAGGGTTTAGTCCATAGGACAAGAACAATCATACCATAGGCTAGCTTCTAGGGTTTAGCCTCTACGATCTCGTGGTAGATCAACTCTTGTAATACTCATATCAGCAAGATCAATCAAGCAGGGAGTAGGGTAACCTCCATCGAGAGGGCCCGAACCTGGGTAAACATCGTGTCCCCCACCTCCTATTACCATCCACCTTAGACGCACAGTTCGGGACCCCCTACCTAAGATCCGTCGGTTTTAACACCGATAGTCGGGGACTCCTCCGAGGATGAGTAGGGCATGGGAGGCGGCAGGGCATGGTGTGCCAACTGGCTGGTCCGTATCCCATGTTCTACTCTTCCTCGCCGGAGACCGCAGCTTCACTTCACGGGTCTTGAACCCCGCCCCCGTACATAGAGATCGCAGATGGAGGACATCGGTCGCCGCCATGGAATAGGTTTAGGGTCGGGTTTCTTTTCTTCTGTCCTATAAAATTTCGAAATGTAATGAAAATCTGGCGTGTTTGCATTAATCTCGCCCGGTGTATATGAACTTTCACAACAACATAGTATATTGTAGGAGTACTAGCAAGATGCCCGTGCGTTGCACAGAAGATCAAGATCTTGTGGGAGAAAAGGATGAACGAGGGAAGGCCTTATCTGCAAATGTGGAGAGGAGTGCAGGTAAATTGTCATAGTTACCTTCCTATCCATTAGATATAGATCAGACGGCCTATATTGCAGGATGACATGCACACCATCATCACCAACTCTGCTTTTTATTGAACCGAGACAAAGCTAACATGCGAAGTAAAATAAACACATAGGGTCTATACATACACAATTTATCTTAGGCACTCCAATAATACGTCCACTACACATTCACGCATTTCACACCTTTCTACATCTACGGGAACCTATGAAAGGGTTAACTAAATTGCCTCTCTCTCTCCTCCCCTAATTTTCATGCTGGTGGGCCCCACCCTCCCCCAAATCTACAATCAACAGCTCACACATTTCACATTACGTTAATTACGTAACTGGGATTACATAGGTGTAGCATTACTCGTCCTAAAAAAACCCAACTAAGCGAGCGTCCCAGCATATCGCGCGGGAAAAGACCCGGCCACGCTGTTTTAGTCGGGATTACCGGATTACTGGTAGTAGTATCGATGGATCGTGCGAAGCAACAAGTTGTTTTTTGAGGGGGTGAGGCACCTAGTTTAAAACAAAAAAAGGCGGTACACTCACAGCACCCCTGTCGCGGTCGCACTGCACCCCACACACGTTCGGTCCTGCACACGGCTCACGCAAACGGAACGCTCTTTGGCTTGCCTCTTCACTGACACGTGGGACTGCACTTGGATAAACCCGACCATGCGCCAAACTCCCCCCGTCCACCACCCAAAAATCCCCCCTAAATCCGTACGCTCTCGTAGACTGTCGTCCTCTAGCCGTGCCGCCACCACTAGCGACGTTCTTGTGGAGGCACACGGCGGTAAGCGCCGCCACCGCTAGCGATGTTCGTGTGGAGACGCACGGTGGTCAGCTTCTCCCACATTACGCGCATTCTAGACTGAGGCCCCATGCATGTCGCTGTAGCGCTGAATGTTAGCTGATAGACGCTTTTAATCTCACTATTTGCCGATGTAGTTTACAGTCAATATGCTCTGCTTAAGAAGCTTCCTTGCCCTGTTCTGCACTCAATTTGCTTAGCTGAGATGGCATGCCAAGGCTGATTAGTTGCTAAAATATCCTGCCATTTATTTATTGTGACGTAGATTTCCATGGTCTAGTAGCCAATCTGTTAGGTGAAATAGCTCTACACCGTTTTATACTCGATCTTTGTTGTTGCGATGGCCTTCAATAGTTCGATGGCCGTGTGCTCGGCCTCATTGACTGCTGAAACAGCCTTCCATAATTTAGCAATCAAATATGTTTGCTGAATTAGCTTTACATATATTTCGTTACTTAGATCTGCTTGTCTCTTGCCATAGCTTTAGACATCGACCTAGGTATTTTTTTCTGGACTTCATAAAAAAGCATATATGTTTTTCCTTGTAATATCTAGTAGAAGAACTAATTTATATGTCTAACAGATGGACAGGACTTGGATAACTTCTGCTCAAAGATTCTCCGCTGCATATGTCGAGGGTGTTGAAATCTACATGAACTTTATCAGAGCTGAGTATGCTGGTCCGAAATCATATGTGCTCTGCCCGTGTAGAAGTTGTATGAATTCAGTTACAAGACCCCAGTCAACTGTGCAAAATCATCTACACTTGTATGGGATGTCGGTCACATATACTAGGTGGGTTCATCATGGTGAAGCTGTGGACGTCAATGTTATTGACTACGTGGAAGAAGCAGATCACCATCTTGATCTGCCTGATGCTCAGGTGGAAGAGGAGGAGGAGGAGGTGGTGGTGGAGCCAGTGATTTTGACCAACATTGAAACAATGCTACGAAATGCTCATGCATTACATGAACTTTCACCTCCAGAATAAAAATGGTGGGCCCGCATGTTGGAACAATGCAACGTGGCTGTCACCCCAGGAAATAAGTTGTCAGTATTCTATGCTATGGTCACCTTTCTTCAGGTGAAGACATCTGAGCGGATGACCAAGAAATCATTTGATGCGATGTTGGCTGCTTTCCGCAAAGCTTTCAGATGCGTCTGAGCTGCCACACACCTACAGTAAAATGAAGAATTTCCTTCATGCGGTTGGAATTGGATATGATATGATCCATGTTTGGAAGAATAATTGTGTTCTATTCTGGAAGGATTATGCCAACTTAAGTGAATGCCCAAAATGCAAATCGTCAAGATGGAAAGATGGCGATGCTGTGAAGAGGATTCCTCATAATGTTCTGAGACATTTTCCAATTACACCAAGATTGCAGATGTTGTTTCATGATGCTGAAACAAGAGAGGATGTACTATGGCATTCTAGGAACCAAGAGTACAAAGATCAGAATGTAATGAGCCATCCATCACATGGTAGTGAGTGGAAAAGCTTCAATTAGAAACACAAAATGTTTGCTGCTGACCCGAGAAACATTAGACTTGGCTTAGCTTCAGATTAATTTAACCCATTTTGCCACTAGAGCGCCACATATAGCATGTGGCCAGTGCTTGTTATCCCTTACAACATGTCTCCAAATGTCTGCACCAAAGAATCAAACTACATGATGGCCTTTCTCATCCGAGGTCCAAAAAGTCCTGGAAAGGATTTTGATTTATTCATGGAGCCTCTTGTGGAGGAACTTCAACAGCTATGGAGGGGTGTTCTCACTCGAGACCTATATAGCAGCCCACCAGGTGATTTCTTTCTCGTGTTGTTATAATTTGGTGCATCCATGATTATCCGGCTTTGGGCACTATGTCAGGGCGAACGACACATGGTTACAATGCATGTGTTCACTGTGACAGGAATCCGCTGTCATACGCAATACTTAGCAAGATCTGTTACATTGGACATCACCGTTTCCTTGCCAAGGCCAAGGCGCATCCTAGAAAATACCGAAGACATGTGTTCAATGCAAAGCATGAAAACCGTGATGCGCCAAAGAGGCTCACCGCCGATGAGTTGCAAGTGGAATTAGAGAAGGTCGGGCATATTACACCAGAAAACCATCCTGGTAATGGTAGCGGGAAAAGGAAGCATGGCAGGGCAGAAGAGAGATTATTGTTTACCCGCAGGTCCACTTTGTGGGCCTTGGAGTATTGGAAATATTTGGATCTGCGGCATAATCTTGATGTGATGCACATTGAGAAAAATATATGTGACAGCATTATCGGTACACTTCTTAATATTGAAGGCAAAATGAAAGATACCTTAAAATCTAGGATTGATATGACAAACCTGGGTATCAGACAGGATTTGCAGGTGCAAGATGAAGGTAAACCACGGGATATGGCACCACCTGCGTATGTCTTGGACAAGGTAAAAAGAAAAGAATTATGCGAGGTCCTGTCACGTGTGAGATTCCCACATGCATTTGCTTTCAACCCTGAAAGGAGAGTCAGTGCAGATGGAAACAAGGTGCAAGGGTTGAAAACTCATGACTGCCATGTCCTACTTCAAAGGGTTTTACCTATTATCCTTAGAGGATTGGGCCGCCCTGACTTATACAGAGCAGATGTAGAGTTGGGACAATTCTTCAGGGAACTCTACAGTAAAAATATCAGGATAGATGCTTTGGAGCGTCATAGAGACAAGATACCAACTATCCTATGTGACCTTGAGAAGATATATCCTCCAGTCTTCTTTGATGTGATGGTGCATTTTGCTGTTCATCTACCTGATGAGGCACTACTCAGAGGTCCAGTACAGTATGGCTGGATGTTCCCAATTGAAAGGCGGCTAGGCACTTTCAAGGGCTATGTTAGGAACAGAGCTAGACCCAAGGGTTCCATTGCAGAGGCCTACATTGCTACAGAAGCGTTGACATTCTGCTCAAAATACATTGAAACAACTGATTAGCTTAGCAAAGAGGTGGGTGAAGACAATCCCAGGCTCAATGTTTTCGATTATTCTATTCGAGTTACAGGGAAGAGTCGACAAGAGGACAAACCTAAAGATTTGGACAAAATGGTTTGGTATGTGTTGAATAACTATCCTGAGATACTACCTTATATCAAGTAAGTGTTATGTACTGCAGCTTATACATCGTAATCTACTAAACTTGTAGCACATTCTTATATATTTAGATGTTTGACGCGATCACTACGTTGTGCAGCATCTACAAAAAGGAGTTACTGCCACAAAATCCAAGAAACATTGAGAAACTGGTTATGGCAGGATTTGCGAAATGGTTCAAGAGCCATGTAAGCTTTTGAATTGCACTGTCAGTTTTTTTAATATATTGAGTACACAAGATGATCAGCTTGTCTATTTTCTAACCATAGGTTAAGAAGATGCGGGAGTATGGGCAGGCAGTTGATGATGCCCTTTATTCACTAGCAATGGGTCCTGATACTCGGGTAAGACAATATGAATCTTGCATTGTTGGAGATGTGTGCTACAACATCCTTGCACGAGACGAAGGCAGGAAGACACAAAACAGTGCCATCATGAGCACAGATACGTATGACAAAGAGACAACTGAAATGTATGCTAACATAATGGACATTGTTCAGTTGTAGTTTATCTCCAGTTTTGAGGATCATCGGTGTGTGGTTCTATTGTGCTGTCGTTGGTACAACCTGTTTTCTGGGATCACAAAACCCAAAGCTGATGATTATTTCAAATCCATCAATGTCAAGGCGGTGTACCAGACCAACGATCCTTTTATTTTGGCAAATCAAGCAACACAGATATTTTTCTTAGAAGACACATTTGCATGTAGTGATGATTGGAGAGTATTGCAAAGGTTTGAGCAGAGGAATTCATTTAATGAAGTTGCACAACAAGATGATGCTTACACTGATCCTGATGTACAAGATAACACAGATGTTCCTAATATCTTTGAGAACCATCACCTCAATGACGCCGGCGAAAAGATTGCCTATCGTGTTGTGGACATACAAGAGTTGATCAAGAAGAAGCCAACGTTCGAGGACGTTGAGGACGAAAAAGAAGATGACATCATGGGGAATTACGATTCAGACTAATACACATGGCGAAGATGTTAACGCTGCTGTTGTGGATGATGATTACATTGCTTTTGTCGTATTTTCCTGTCAGAAGATGTTTTTTATCTACTATGTGAAATTGTGTTTGCTATGACAACTGAAACCTGATGAACATGTTGTTTAGTATTTTCCTGTGAGAACATCACTTGTTATGTATGCTGATTTGTGTTTGATGATTGTATGACGACTAAAACATGATGACATTGTTGTTTAGTTGTACTCATATTTGGCTGTGAAACTTGAATTTGATGACATTGTTTGCTGTTGGACTGCAATTTGCTCGACGTCTTCGAATGAGAACAAATCTGACCCGACAGGGCCTCCGCTAATTTATTCATTTATTACCAAAAGGGCCTCTGCTATTTATTTATTTATGAGCAAAATGGGATACCCCCTGATTTCCTTTAATAGAAATCATTAGATGTTCACAACACTACGCCCAACCTTCTACACAGGTTTCATTCATTACTAGTTTCAGCAAAGTGCTCATGTCATAGCCACTGAGTACATCACGAGTGCTACATACACTGCAAATAAAGAGACAATCATCCTATAGAGCACATCAATTTTGCCCATTATCTTCACAAGCTCTTTCATCTCCTCATTGATGTCAAGGCCGTTCAGCAGATGTTGCTTGGCCATGATTAGAGGAATTGCATCTTTAACCTTCTGCTCTGCATCTTCCTCTTCTGCCGTTCCTTCAGTTACTTGTCCAACACCCCAACCTGTTGGTATTGGGATTCCTCAGCTAACCAAATAATCAACATAGTTGCACTCCCCCGCATCAGCAACTTCCCAGAAATACAAATCACACGAATCTTCCCTTTTCTGCACGAATCAAATTGGAAGATCATCAACCAAACTATTAAAAAAATCAGCAACTGAAAGAAGCAGAACAACACTTATGCATATTATTGACCCATGATTCGGGCATTTGTAGAAGACTCGGCCAGGGTTGAGGATTCTGGTTGAGATGCGATGGATGACTCTACGTGATTTGCAGCAGTGGCACCACACCAACAGCAGTGGATTGCGATGAGCAACCGGCTGCGGTGGACGTGCCTACGGGGGTGTGATGAGACTCACAGGAGATGGTACGGGTGGCGACTTGGAGCATATCTGGTTGTTGCCTGCTGAAGAGCAGGTGGATGAGCAGCCAGCGGACATGGTTGCTACGGCCAGAGCTTCTGATGCTAGGCAGAGTAAGTAGAGAATAGGAGAAGCGAACGTTGGATATGTCAGTTTCATTACTTGCAGAGTAGCATAGCACCATATGTAGTCATAGTCTAGGTTTGGATTTGAACCAGCTACAGGAGCACGTCTCTCTTTTTTCTAAAACTCAGCAACATCTCTTTACTGGTACACTAGCTTGTTCTGTACGCCTTCTCAAGTCTTTGATTCCTCCACCTGACATCCTGGACCCACCAGAAGGGCCTCTATATTTCGCGAAAAAATGTGCCCCCCACTGACAGGTCGGACCCACCAGCTATCTTCTCACGCAAGGAAGTGCCTCCTTATTACGCACAAAAAAATGAATACTCCCCCTTCCAGCTGGAACCCAGCATAGTGGGAGGCTGACTTGTGGGCCTACCAAGTTGATGTGGACGAAGGGCTTTGTCAACTTAGTCAATATGAAAGATTCTAGCTCCAGTTACTGTATGATCTTCATCGAACGGCCATAGTGCTTCTTCAACCTCTGGTCTTCTTGCTCCAGCCGCCCAAACCAGCACCGGTCATGCCGCGTGCTCCTGCCTTCCGTGGCCGGCTGTGATGCCGCGAAGGCCTCACCGCCCCCTACTACTCCCACCGCTGGCCAGGGCATCCCTCTACTCACCCACACCCCCTGTTTATTCTGTGGCGACGGCAGCCTCACACCGCAGCCGAACCAGCGAACCCTCGTACTCATCTCCGCATGGGCATCCACTGCCGCGTCTTCCCTGGATCCGCGTCGTCCCCTTCCTAGGCCGTGCCGTCATCCACCACCTTGGTGCTCTCGGCGCGGCGTGGTCAATGTGGTCAACGACCGACTTCCATTGGAAGAGTACTGTACGTGGAGAGGCTGACAGTTGGGTCCATGGCCACAGCCCAGTTTTTTTGTGATTTGCCAAGCAAGTCACTTTGTCAGGCCTTTTGGGCTGCAAATCTTTCAAGATGAGGAGAGCTTCATTCGGCTGGCCGAGAAAATGGCCTATCAGTAATGATAAATGGGTTGTACATTTTTAAAACACATCAAACCGGCAATTAGTTTCAAATTTCATTTTTTTCATTTTAAGATTTTAAATTGCATTTATTTTTATGCATGGACAATTTGTTGGATTTTATATTGATATACATTTATTTTTAAAATCAGTTTGAATGTGACTTGAAATATCAGGATTAAAAATAGTTTGGGACGCACCAAAATATGCAAAATTTCATATAATTTTTTAACCGTGGCCACAATATGGGTTGTAATACTAATAAAAAGAATATGGCTCCAAAAAAACCTTAAGAATTAGCAAATGGGCTGTAAATTATTAGACATAATGGCAGGTGGGTTGTATGCTTTTTTCCACAGATTTGAGGCTTTCCAAAAAAAAGGTTGACACACAAGCAGTGACTGTTGGATGTCCATCCAACGACGTCGTGCTTCTTCAATCTCTGCTCTTCCTGCTCAAGCCGCTCAAGCAAGCGCCAGCGGACTGCCTGCTCCCTGCGGCCGGCTGTGCTGCTGCGCAGACCTCACCGCCCCATCGTACTCCCATCGTTGGCCTAGCCATCCCTCTACTCACCCACACCAGCTGTTATTCTCTGGCGACGGCAGACGAACCAGTAAACCCTCGTACAGTCGTACTCCCCTCCGCGTGGGAAACAACTGCCGAGTCTTCCCTGGCTCCATGTCGTTCCCTTCCTAGGCCTCGCCGTCGTCCACCGCCCTGGTGCTCTCGGCGCGGCCTGGTCAACATGGTCAACGACCGGCATGCATCTGAAGTGGACTATACGTGGAGAGGCTGACAGCTGGGTCCACGGCCGCACGCAAGGAAATGCCTCCTTATTACACGGAAAATAATGATTCCTCCACCTAACATCTGGGACCCACCAGACGGGCAACCGTATTTCGCGAAAACAACGTTTCCCCCCTGACTGCTAGGACCTACCAGCTACATCTTCGCACGCAAGGAAGTGCGTCCGGGCAAAAAAAAAGATTCGCCCCCCTGACTGCTGGGACCCACCAGCTACATCTTCGCACACAAGGAAGTGCCTGACAGTCGGGACCCACATGGTCGAAGCGTACGTAACGTTGTCATTCTAGTCGCGAACGTGTACGTACATACTGGTTGATGTAGAGGCGTGCATGTGTCGTAGTAGAGGCGCGCACGTAGCATGTACATGTACGTACAGTGGCCAGGGTGCAAGAAAGTAAATATGGCCACGTACGTACATACGGGCGGGGTCTCGAATGCCTACTCACGCATACGTACGGCCAGGGCATGTGTACATGGCTGGGTCGGAACGGAGAAACCGCGTCGTCGTCGTGTTCATGGGGAGGCAACGGAATGCGTTGTGTTCATCGCGAGGCAATGGAACGCGTGGGAGCCAACCGGCTTGGACGGAACAGAAAATGGAAACGAGGCCTGGCATACCGCACAATGAAGGAAACGGCCTTGTGTTCAACCGGCCACGTTCGAAACAGGATCCTGTTCATCGGGAGGGGTCTGGCGTACCGCAAAACTGAGGAAACGGACCTCCTATGGTCGAAACGGGGTCCTATTGATCGGGAGGGATGTGGCGTACTGCAAAATGGAGGAAACGGACTTGTGTTGGAGCGCTACGGTCGAAACGGGGGTCCTGTTCATCGGGAGGGGAGTGGTGTACCGCAAAACCGGACTCCACGGGATACTGTTCATCTCCACCGTCGACCCCCTCCTGCTCCACGGGCTACTGTTCATCCACCATCGACATCCTCCAGCCTCCACCTGCGACTGTTCATCCACGGGCTCCTGTTCATCTAGCCTCCAATGCGCGCTACTCCACCGGCTACTGTTCAACCAGCCCTCTCCACGAGCTCCTGTTCAATCACCCCTCCATGGGCTACTGTTCATCCAGCCCTCCACCGTCTACTATTCATCCAGCCCTCCACGGGGTGGTCCTGTTCATCCAGCCATCCACGGGGTCCTGTTCAACCAGCCCTAACCGGCTCAATCGATCGGGGTCCTGTTCATCGAGAGGCAACACCACAGGGTCCTGTTCGTCCACCCCCACCGAGAACTATTCATCCAAACCCCCGCAGCAACGCTCACTGTTCATCCAGAGGCAGCATCGATCAGCTTTAGTTAGCAGTAGTAGCAAAGGAATCGCTCGATCGGGTTCAGTTAACAGCCATTGATCGATCGCTCGGGTTCTGTAACGCGTAGCCTGCAGTGCAATCGCTCGGGTTCAGTAGGCGAACACCTCGCTCGGGTTCAGTTAGAGGCCAATGCCTCGCACCCACACGCATGCGTGTATGAGAGAAACGCTCAAATCTCCATGCATCACTCGGCCACGACCACCCACCGTAACCGGGAACACCCCGATATTTTCCTAGCCCTCGCTTCTACCATGGTTTTTTCCGTCATGGACAGCCCAAAGAATGTCATGCAGCCGCGTCTCCGGCCCGCCCAAGACGAAAAGCCCATTTTCTGTCATGATTTTTTGTCATAGAAGTAGGAGCCCACCACATCTATGATGATATCGGGTTTTGTCACAATTATCATCATAGAAGTGTCATAAGTATGACAAATATTTTTTTCGTTCGGCCCAAAATGTCACGGCTGTGTCTTTTTTCTAGTTATAATCACTAGTATCACACATAATTTCAAAAGGTAAGTTCCAATCAGGTGGTTGAACAATAGGTGCAGAAAATAAGGCTTTCTTGAGTGTTTCGAAGGCTTCTAAACAATCATCATCAAAAACAAAAGGGACATCCTTTTACAAAAGATTTGTAAGGGGCCTAGAAATTTTAGAAAATTCTTTGATAAATCTCCTTTAGAAACCAACATGACCTAGGAAACTACGAATACCTTTGATATCTTTAGGACATGGCATTTTCTCAATTGCATCAACATTAGCTTTGTCCACTTCAATACCTCTTTCAGAAATTTTATGGCCCAAGACAATACCATCATTAACCATAAAGTGGCACTTCTCCCAATTCAAGACAAGATTTGTTTGTTCACATCTCTGCAAAACTCGATCAAGATTGCTTAAACAATCATCAAAAGACTTCCCATAAACAGAAAAGTCATCCATGAAAACCTCAACAATCTTTTCACAAAAGTCAGAGAATATAGCAGGCAAACATCTTTGAAAGGTAGCAGGTGCATTGCATAAACCAAAAGGCATACATCTATAAGCATAAGTTCCAAAAAGGGCAAGTAAAAGTAGTCTTTTCTTGATTAGGTTGAGAAACAAGTATTTGTGAAAAACCAGAATATCCATCAAGGAAGCAAAAATGTGTGTTCTTAGATAATCTTTCTAGCATTTGGTCAATAAAAGGCAGAGGGTAATGATCTTTTCTAGTTGCTTTGTTCAATTTTCTAAAATCAATTATCATTCTATAGCCTGTAACAATTCTTTGTGGAATAAGTTCATTCTTATCATTAGGAACAACAGTAATACCTCCTTTCTTAGGGACACAATGAACATGACTTACCCATCTACTAGCAGCTATAGGATAGATTATACCTTCTTCCAGAAGTTTTAATATTTCCGTTCTTACCACTTCTTTCATCTTTGGATTTAACCAACGTTAGTGATCAACAAGGGGTTTAGCATCAGGTTCCATATTAATCATGTGCTGACATAGAGTGGGACTAATGCCCCTTAAATTATCAAGAGTATATCCAATAGCAGCTCGGTGCTTCCTTAGAACTTCCAATAATCTTTCTTCTTCATGTTCTGAAAGGTTAGCACTAATAATAACATGATATATCTTCTTCTCATCAAGATAAGCATGTTTCAAAGTGTCTAGCAATTGTTTTATTCCAACACAGGATCACCTTTAGGTGGAGGAGGACCTCCTAGAGTTTCAATAGGCAAAATGTGTTTAAGCAGAGGACGTTGTTCGAAGAAAATCTTATCTATTTCATTTCTTTCATGCATATGTAAATCATTTTCATGGTCTACCAGATATTGTTCTAGAGGATCAGTAGGAGGCAAAACAATAGAAGCAAGACCAATTATTTCATCCTTCCTAGGCAATTTTTTTATGAGATTTTCTACTAAACTTGGAAAAATTAAACTCATGAGACTCATCACCAAAGCTAACACAGACAGTTTGCTTCTCACAATCTATTTTAGCATTAACGGTGTTCAAAAAAGGTCTACCAAAAATAATGAGACAAAAATCATCTTGTGGGGAACCAAGAACAAGACAATCAGTAGGGTATTTTATTTTCCCACATAAGACTTCAACATCTCTAACAATCCCAATTGGTGAAATGGTGTCTCTATTAGTAAGTGTAATAGTGACATCTATGTCCTCTATCTCTGCGGGTGCTATGTCAGTCATAATTTCTTGATATAAAGTAAAGGGAATAGCACTCACGCTAGCACCTATGTCACATAAACCATGATAACAGTGATCTCCTATTTTAACTGAGAAAACGGGCATGCCAACAACAGGTCTATGATTATCCATTTTATCGGGTTTAGCAATTCTAGCAGCTTCTTCTCATAAGTAAATAACATGCCCATCTATATTTTCTTCCAAGATATCCTTAACCATAGCAACACTAGGTTCTACTTTGATTTGTTCATCAGGTTTAGGTGTTCTAATATAACTTTTGTGGACCACAATTGAAACTTTAGCATGTTCCTTCATTCTAACAGGGAAAGGTGATTTCTCAATATAAGCACTAGGAACAACTGGATCAACATTATAAAGTATAGTTTCCTCTTTAGCTAGTGCCGGTTCTTTAATTTCTTATTTAATAGGTGGGTGATATTTAAACCACTTATCCTTAGGGAGATCAACATGAGTAGCAAATGATTCACAAAAAGGAGGCTACTATCTCATAGTCAAGTCCATATTTAGTGCTAAACTTTTGAAAAGCATCGGTATTTATAAAAGATTTAACACAATCATACTTCAGCTTAATACCTGGCTCTTTACCTTCATCGAGTTCCCAATCTTCAGAGTTGCATTTAATCCTTTCCAAAAGGTCGCATCAGAATTCAAAAGTCTTCTTTATAAAAGAACCAGCACAAGAAGAATCAGGCATGGATCGATCATTATGAGAAAGCCGAGCATAAAAATTCTGGCTAATAATTTCTCTTGGGAGCTCATGATTGGGACATGAATATAACATTGACCTAAGCCTCCCCCAAGCTAGAGCGATACTTTCTCCTTCACGAGGCCAAAAATTATATATGTAATTCCGATCACAATGAACTAGATGCATAGGATAATTTTTTTGGTGGAACTCCAATTTCAAACGATTCCAATTCCAAGATCCAATATCATCGCATAGCCTATACCATGATAATGCTTTTCTCTTCAAAGATAAAGGGAAAACCTTCTTCTTAACTTCATCTCCAGGTAAACCTGCAAGCTTAAACAATCCACAAATTTCTTCCAAATATATCAAGTGCATATCAGGATGTTCGGTTCCATCTCCTGCATAAGGATTAGCTAGCAGTTGTTCTATCATACCTGAAGGAATTTCATATTCAATATTTTCAGTAGGTGCAGTAGGTTGAGGGGTAGCTAATTGTGGTTCTGGTCGAGGTGAAGATACCCCAAACAAACCCCTCAAAGGATTGTTTTCCATAGTGACAAGCGACAATAAATTCCAGCATGTAGTAATAATTTTTCCTTACCAATTTCCACTTAACAAGAGCGCTTCCCCGGAAATGGTGCCAAAAAATAGCCTTGATGACCCACAAGTATATGGTATCAATTGTAGAATTCTCAATAAGTGAGAGTGTCGAACCCAACGAGGAGCAGAAGGAAATGACAAGTGGTTTTCAGCAAGGTAATGTTTGCAAGTGCTGAAACTGTAAATAACAAAGTAGTTTGATAGCAAGATAATTTGTAACGAGCAAGTAATGATAATAGTAACAAAAGTGCAGCAAGGTAGCCCAATCCTTTTGAAGCAAAGGACATGCCAAAACGGTTTCTTATAATAAGCAAAGCGTTCTTGAGGGTACACGGGAATTTCATCTAGTCGCTTTCATCATGTTGGTTTGATTCGTGTTTGCTACTGTCGGTGTTCTGGGAACGGGGGTCCCCAGACTTGCCTGCCTACGGCCCGCGGCATGGCTATGCGAGCAGGCCCGTACGGCCCATCTTCATCAACAAGGCATTAAAGACCCTCGCGAGGGGCCAAGCCTCGCGAGGCGGGCGACGCAAGAACTCCTCAGGAGCGGCCTCGCCAGGAAGGCACACGAGGAGCGGAGATATCAAGGCGGGGAAAACCTCGTGAGGCTCTCGTGACGTGAGCCTTGACGATCAGGACCAGGCGGGCGCCAGCGTGCACAACGTCTTTGTTTCCTCTTTGGTGCCAAGGGAGCAAGCGCAGGCGCGGAGTACCGAGGCATCAAGCAAAGGTTTCCATATTAGTGCAATGAAACCAAGACCATGAGGACAGCAAGATGGAGGTCACCGTGGAGCCCAAGACGGCGCCACCACCAGAATCTTTTGCAGGCGAAGACTACTTTTGTCAGGATAAGCTGTACTAGCTGTCTTGTTTCAAATTGGCCGTTGTTGGCTCCATTCCCGCTCAATATTTGGGAGAGGACCAAGGCCTCTATAAATAGAACTAGCCACTACCATAGAGGGGATAGAGTTCAGAACTAGCAGGCAAGCCTGAGCTGATCGAACCCTCACCCACACAAGTTCGCCAAGCACAAGAACACCTCAACCTTAGGAGGTTGTTCTTCTCCTTGTACTATTCATCATCAGCCCAAGAGGCAATCCACCACCACACAATGGAGTAGGGTATTACACCACAACGGTGGCCCGAACCAGTATAAATCTTGTGTCCCTTGTGCCGTGAGTTCGCCGAGTTCGTCCGCGAGATCTTAGCGAGCTAGGGCGTGGATCGGTAGGAGGGAAAGAACTTCGCGCGCACCACAGAGTTCGAACCTTAAGGGTTTTGCCGGAACCCGAGATCCGACATTTGGCGCGCCAGGTAGCGGTGCGACGAAGCTTCTTCTCCGCCAATCGGCTCGCCGGCGCTCCGCGGCC
Source organism: Triticum urartu (assembly GCF_003073215.2). Lineage (NCBI taxonomy): Eukaryota > Viridiplantae > Streptophyta > Magnoliopsida > Poales > Poaceae > Triticum > Triticum urartu. The sequence goes on along the minus strand of NC_053024.1, from coordinate 589,884,435 downwards.
ACGATGTTCGGTGACCCAGGGGCTGGTTCCGACCGCTGGGCAGCCTGGCCGGCCCGGGCGGCGCCACCTGCCCATGAAGACCTCAGCCCCACGCTCCAGGGAGCCCGAGCGCCGCCTAACGCAGCGGGGCGCGGCCGGCGTGGCAGGGCGCTGCAAGGGTAGCGAGCCACACCATAGCAACGGCGCCGCACACACGGCGGGAGCAGGTGAACATGCGGGCAGCACTCATGATGGCACAAGAGCGGCTGCGGTGCCGGCTGATGGAGAGCGGCCGGGATGCACTGCTGGAACGCGTCGCCAAGCTGCTGCCCTTCTGCTATCAACTTCCTTCTGAGGCCACTATAGGATCTCTCGGCGGGCCTCGCCACAACCACGCGCCCTCAGGTGTGCCTAGGGGCTTCGCCAACACCAGCATGGTCGGCGGTGCCGGGGCCCCGTCGCCCCCGTTCCACCTGCGGCAAGCATGGGCGCAAGCGTCGCCTCCCATGGTCTCAGTGAAATGTCGCACCACCATCCTCAGGACGCCGCGCTGGGCTGGGCAACGTGGAGTGTGGGGCACTACGGCGAGGTGTTCGGGGTAATAGTCCCGGAAGCCTACGTGCCCCGCATGATGGATCAGGAGTACGCATCGGAGGACGACCCTGGTTCGTTCCTTGGAGAAGATTGGGAAGAAGGGGCGCTAGAAGTTGAAGCCTTCTAGGAGCCGACGGGGATCCGCAACGACCGTGCCTGCAACAATAGCTACAGGGTACCGCTAATCTCTCAGGAGCAAGCTTATGCTAACCATGGGCTGCCAGTGAACAGGATCGTAGCCTCGGCCGATGACCCCGGCGCAGCAACACCCCTTCCGCCAGGGGAAACACGCTGGGGGCTGCAAGGAGGGAGCCAGGAGCAGCCCCCCCCCCATGTCACGCGAAGCCAGGCGACACCCGGAGGTAGGCCCTCTGCCGGGGAGGCATCGGCGAGCCTTCCCTTGGCAGAGGACCCGTGGTCGCCGAGGGCGCTGCTGGCATCCCCTTTCCCCCCTTTGTGCCATCCTGGTTGCTGGTCAGCTCAAAGGTGGTCGAGGGTGGCAAGGCGGGGCCCTCGTCTGGCGATATGAAGCAAGGCCAGTACCTGTGAAGAAGGCCCAATGCCTATGAAGATCGCCGCCCGTGACACTCTCACGTAATAATGAGTGGGGCTGTACACGCCCCGGAGACTCAGGGCTGTCGGCCTCAGGCCCTGGGGCTCCCTCCCACGCCTAATGGCAGGACTTAGCTCCGCACTGGTGAGAAGACTCAAAGACCTGAAGACTAGACTAGGCGCCGGGCACGGCCATTTGCTTCGATGCCCTTTTTCTGTAGCCTTGCCCTTTGGATTTGGATTTAAGTTGAAGTTGAGTTCTCGTTGATACGCGCGGGAGGTGCCTTTTCTCGTTCGAGTGATTTCTTGTTGTCTGGTTATTGCTTTGTCACGAAGCACGCAATCATCACCTCCCCCTCGTGGGCCCCTGGCGAGCGAGGCTGGGTGCAGCACACGCAACACGCGCGCCGATACCATTATCGGCACCTCATTCTTGCGAGGCCCGCCCGGGTGAGTCTGCGGGCCCTTCAGGAATTACACAGGAGCTCAAGGCCTCACAGTCCCGTTCGAAGCAAACCACGACCAAGGTAAGCTGATGCTGCAAACTCACTGCCAGACACGTGAAATCACATAGATACACATTCAGCTCGACACAAAAGAGTAAAGGCGCTGATCTGCTTGCATGAGGGGCTCCCCCTCTCAAAATGCTCTCACCACCTTTAGGGGCCACGCCTGACTTTTGCGTATAGGATAAAACGATAGGAGAACATGGGATCAGCCAGATATGTCACTCGCTACATCACCCTCGGACGCGTCACTCACATCGTCATTGTCTTGACCGGCACCATCGCTGCCTTCAGCGACGCCTCCATCACCATCGTCAACCATGCCGCCTTCGTCTGCGACGACCACCACCGCGTCATCGTCAGAAGCGAAGGCTCTAACCAGCGCATCCATGTTGTCCTCCACCCACTGCACCAGGTCGCCCCGGATGGCTTGCGGTACGGGGGCAATGGCGGCGTCGAAGTCGAAGTCGGGGAAGGTGTTCCGGAGATGGCTGAAGACACGCGAGAATGTGCGCCCAAGAAGGCCCCGACTTCTCTCCTCCAAGAGCTGGCGAGCCCTATCGGACCGGGCTTCCAGGCGCGTCACCACGTCAGTGAAGAAGATCAGGTGGCTAGTGTAGTCGTTCGAGTGAGGGATCTACACATTCTCGTCGCAAATGATGCCCAGGGCGGTATTAGCCCTATTCTGGAGGTCCTCAAGCATGGGGGCATGCTCGTGCTCCAGCGTCCGCCGTTGAAGCATTTCCTCCCTGTTTTGCCGCGTGACGGCCTCGGCGTCATCAACCCGTTTCTGAAGCAAAAGCAGCTCGGCGCAGGCGGAGGCCAAGTCCGCCTGCACCGTGACCAAGGCGACAGCCGTGGCCTCCCCACGCCACTCCGCCTCGTCTAACCTGGGCCTGAGAGCGGCGGTCCTGCCCGCCGCCTCAGTTCCTGCAAGCTTCAGCTTCAGGTCGTACCGACTCAAGATCTGCGTGAACCTCGGCCACCTGGCGGTCGACTTCCTCCTGGACCTTGGCCTCGCGAGCCCCAACGGCATCTTTCGCCTGAGCAACTTGACACTCCCTCGTCTCCAGTTGCTCGAGCTCAAGGCTGCGCTCCACGACTTCCAGAGCCAGCGCTTCCAGACCTCCTCTTCCTCTGCGGGCGTCCCCCTCAGCGACGCAAGGGCGGCTCTGCGTGCCTCCACCTGACGCTTGAGGGACGCGCTCCAAGCTTGCAGCTCCCACGCGCGTTTCTGTGCAGCCTCGTGACGACGGTCACCCTCGCAAGCCTCCTCCAAGGCTCGGGAGGAAGCCTCACGGGAAATCTTGAGGGACGCCTCAGCCTTCGCATTATCAAGATCACGCTGGTAGCGGCCAAGGTTGATGGCCACCCTCAGCTTACGCCGTTCCTCCACCAGCCGAAGAACTTCGGCCGCAAGACACGAGTCGACGCTTGCGAGTTCTTCACCAAGTCGGCTCATCGCGACATCGCTTTCTGGAAGAGCTCATGACGAACGACGCTCCGCCCGCGCTCGAACTCCAGCGTACGCCCCACCTCGTCCTCTGCCACGGGGCCTGCAGGCGGGACGTGGTGCGGCGCACCCCCGGCCCTCTCAGCAGGGGGCTGGGGGTTGGGGCCGCTCCAGGTGCTGACCCGACCTCATGAGGGGCCCCGGCCAGTCGGGGCCCGCTGCTTGAGGAGGAGCAGAGGACCGAATCCAACCAGTTGCTGTCCATAACCATAGGAGGAGTCCAAGGAACGCCCGCCAAGCTCCAAGCAAGACCGTGAAGGAAGTGCTACGGAGCCACAGATTTGAGGTGCCATGAAGGCGAGGGCACCCCCTCGGCCGGCCCAGCTCTGGGCGCGGCATGCAGGCTCGGGCTGCACAAGGCCAACGGGGATGCCGAGGAGGCGGGGATTGCTTCTCGGAGGGCTCAACGGCCCTGGCAGAAGGGGTCCTGAAGAGCTAGCGTCAGAAAGGAAAGCAGCAATCAAGAAACAACAAGGTGCAGAACTTACTCGTCAACAACGATGTACTTTCGACGCTTCAATGGCCCGAAGATACCACTGCCGCCCGGAGATCCTTTCCTTTTGCGGAGTTCCTCGAAGTCCACGCAAAGCCGGCCGAAGCGCTGAACGTGGCGGCCAGTATGGGGTGCATCCGGAGAAGCTCTCAGGAGAACAACTTCAGGAGTGCTTGGCTGCAGAGAGCAGCTGGGCGCCGACTCGCCGCGACCTCCCGAGGCCTCCGGAGTTTCAGCCTCGGGAGCCGCATGCTGCATCACCTCGGCGACCAATGTCCCAGAATCACGGGTTCCTAAGGACGACGCCCCAGGATCCCGAGGCGGCATCCGCACGTCAACACTCGTGCCGCCAGCCTCTTGCTGCGCTTGCCCCCCTGCACCCTCGTTCGGGGAAAGCTCAGTGCTGGCAGCGAGAAGGGGAACCACGAAGACAGGGTTCTCGCAGGACCCCACCAGGCAGTCCGGACGCAGCCCCCACTCGTCAAAGGGAGGCATGCTCCCTGCAAATTCAGCCTTGTTCTTGTAGCGGTACAGCAGACAGTTCTTCCCAGGCAAGTCGTCCGTCAAAGGGACACCCGTCAGGACCTCGAGCACCGTTTGTCGCGTCCCGAGGGGGAGCCCGGACTCCTGAAACCTCATATGGTCTTGGCTGCTGAGCAAAGTCCACATCGGGCGAGAATGGCGATGAAGCGAAACGATCCAGCAAACAATCCGGCGCTTGACGAAGTCCTTCACCACCATAGGTGCGGTCACACCACGGTCCTTCAGCCTCCTCAGCCTGGCCCAGACGGGAACAAGACGGGGGTTCACGAGCCTCTCGTGACCCCAACCGGAGTGGGAAAGGGCAGGCGCTGACGGGGCGTGGAGCAGGGGCTGAGCACACCGGCATCGACAAACACCCACCGTGTCCGAAACTCGCTCGTGGATGGAGGAAGCTCGAAGTCGATCCCCGCGCCCGTTGTTGCGGCCACGGCCTGGAAGCTCACGCACCCTGAGCTTTGCCGAGGGTCAATTAGATGCAATGAGAAGAAATGGCGGAGGAGGGCCACAGAAGGAGAAATGCCCACCATGGCTTCACACACATAGGCAAAGATGGCAAGGAGAGTCAAGGATTGAGGGTCGAGATGCAGCATGTGGATCTGATAATGCTCAAGCACCGCGTTGAATAAGGCAGAGAAAGGAGGAATCGGGCCAGCCCAAAGGGCATCGATAAAGATCAGGACCTCGGTGGCTGCCCGGACAATACGGACGCGAGACGCACCTTGTCCATGGCCTCGTCGTTGAGCACCAAGGTTCGGCCGACCGCGGGCTCGGCGGCTGGAGGCTCACTCGGCAAGGACAGGGGCTTCTTCCCCCTGTCTGCTTGTTTCGGCGCCATGGCGATGAAGCCGGTAGGAGGCAGGTCAGATTGGAGAGGAGAAGCATAGACTCGAGGAAGCAGAGAGATTGGGGAAGCAAAGGCGCGAGCAATGGAGGAATAACTGTGTAGGTTGCGAGGGCCACGTAGCCAGGAGGATTATAAGGCAGCGTGGGAAAGCGGAGACGCCCACGTCCAATAAACCGCCACACGTTGACCAAGGCCGCAGGCTTTTGGGGCCCGTGGCGCTCCGCGCTTGACCTTTAGCTTCGCCTCGAAGCCAAGCCCGAGCTTGCCTTAGGCCCGGGGGCTATTGTCGGCGTTCTGGGAATGGGGGTCCCCAGACTTGCCTGCCTGCGGCCCACGGCGTGGCTAAGCGAGCAGGCCTGTACGGCCCATATTCATAAACAAGGCATTGAAGACCCTCGCGAGGGGCCAAGCCTCGCGAGGCGGGCGACGCAAGACCTCCTCAAGAGCGGCCTCGCCAGGCAGGCTCACGAGGAGCGGAGATATCAAGGCGGGGCAAACATCGCGAGCCTCTCGTGACGTGAGCCATGACGATCAGGATCAGGCGGGCGCTAGGCGGGCGCCAGCGCGCGCAACGTCCTTGTTTCCTCTTTGGTGCCAAGGGGGAAAGCACTGGCGCGGAGTACCGAGGCATCAAGCAAAGGTTTCCATATCAGTGTAAAGAGACCAAGACCATGAGGACAGCAAGATGGAGGTCACCGTGGAGCCCAAGACGGCGTCACCACCAGACTCTTTTGCAGGCGAAGACTACTTTTGTCAGGATAAGCTGTACTAGCTGTCCCCTTTCAAATTGGCCGTTGTTGGCTCCCTTCTCGCTCAATATTTGGGGAGAGGACCAGGGCCTGTATAAATAGAACTAGCCACTACCATAGAAGGGATAGAGTTCAGAACTGGCAAGCAAGCCTGAGATGATCAAACCCTCACCCACACAAGTTCGTCAAGCACAAGAACACTTCAACCTTAGGAGGTTGTTCTTCTCCTTGTACTATTCATCATCAGCCCAAGAGGCAATCCACCACCACACACTGGGGTAGGATATTACACCACAACAGTGGCCCGAACCAGTATAAATCTTGTGTCCCTTGTGCCGTGAGTTTGCCGAGTTCGTCCGCGAGATCTTAGCCAGCTAGGTCGTGGATCGGTAGGAGGGAAAGAACTTTGCGCGCACCCAGAGTTCGAACCTTAAGGGGTTTGCCGGAACCCGAGATCCGACAGCTACTTCGATAATTTGGTATGTGGGTGGACCGGTGCTTAGGTGTTGTTCTTACTTGAGCAAACCTCCTACTTATGATTAACCCCCTCCCAAGCATCCGCAACTATGAGAAAGGTAATAAGAATAAATTCTAACCAAAGCATTAAACTTTTGGATCCAATAGGTCCCTTACGGAATAGCGCACAAACTAGGGCTTAAGCTTCTGTCATTCTCGCAACCCATCATCTAATAACTACTCCACAATGCATTCCCTTACACTAGTACAATGACATGCTATATACAAATGCTTTTTAACCCCTTTCCGTGACGGCATTTGGAACCATCGCCAAGTGAGTGTGGGCGATAGGGGGGTCCTTCCCACATGACCCAGAAACCATCGGGGATAGGCCCTCCTGGGACACCAAATGAGCTCGTGTGCGATCGGGCGAGGCACCGAAACCCAATCATTTCCGTAGGTATGTACATCCCATACGGTGAATCCTAGAAAAACATTTTTGTAGGTATGTATATCACACACAGTTCTTTGTGTGGAAATGTTTGTGCAAGGTGGCCTAACGCAAACAGTTTGCTGCCGGAAGCCATGTGTGATTGTTAGTTGATCGAACACGCCTACTTTCTAAAACCGTGTGGGTTGTTTGAGTTCATCGCCCACGGTGCTTTCTAAGTAACCGTCTGCAATAGAAAACCCCAATAAGCAGGGTAATTAGCCTATTATTGATAATCCATGTACTAATAAAATTGATATTTCTTATAAAACACACCAGATATTTCATATCCATATAACAGCAACCAGAATTACATCAGATAGCTTCGGCACTCAGTTACGCCATTACACTACAGCACCAAGTTTCACATGCAGCATCAAAAACCTTTGGAAAGAATCATCATACACGGTAAATAGACAGATGCATCGCATTTGGGAAACTGCAGAAGCGGAAGGCAAATATTGAGCCTTTAGGGATGTTGAATGTCCTTGCAACTTTAGGCCAGTGGCTATGGATAATTGCCGCCCAACCTTCGTCCTCTTTAGCAAGACTTCAATATTGTACCATGGGTGTTGAATGAATATCTTCCTCGCCTCTTGACCATGCAGGTGGTTTGAGAGGTAATCATCGGTGAAGTTCTTTGAAAAGTACTGAAAACAAAGCTATGCATAAATTGCTGTTATAAATTTTGAAATGGCGCAAGGGTAAAAACAAGGTAAAAGAGTTAGTACCATCCTATAGTTGACTAATGTCTTCTTCCTTGTGCAAACAAAGATCTTGCTGTTATTCGTCGCAAGTTTCTTCATCCTAACAATCTTTCCGAGTTTCTTAACTTCACTGATATTCATGGACATCTCATTTCCCCATATGAAAAATGGGTCGAACAGTGGGTCTAAGCCTCTGACAGCAGGACCTACATGTGCAAGACCAAATTGTAAGAAACCTAAATATTAGATTGATTCCTGCAACATCACAATAATGTGCTATTAGCCAAAGGACCCTGCTTGAACAAACCTTGATGGTAAACCGCAGTGTCTCCCATTGTTTCCCTACAACACAGATAAGGAAGATCTTAACCAGGTTAACTGAGAGTTGCAATACTATCAGTAGAATATGTATTGATTACAACCAAATTCGATTGGTGTCACATGCATAACAATACAAAATTGTACCCACAACAAATGAAAATCAAATTGCAGAACTGAACCAAACAGTTAAATGGACAACAGAACAAATGAACCAAAATAGTTAACTGAGCACGACATTGCAGAATAGAAACATGTACTAGAAGATAAGACAGTTAACAAAACAAAGAATGCTTCAGAACAGTACTACGAAATGTAGCAATTGTTGGACCAAAGTGTTAACTGAACATTACATTTCAGAGGACCAAACTGTTAACTGAACATTAGATTGCATATTAACACTACAGAGGACAAATCACTAGAAGGCACTGGCGGTGTCCTCGAGAAAACAACATGAACTGTATTTTAAAGTAGACAACCGCATGGCGGTGTCGACGATGGCCTTGAAGACGAGGTGCTCCTCCAAGATCTGGCGGTCGACACGCATGGAAGCCATAGCGACCTTGTGCGTGTGTGCAGCCGCATGCTACTGAGCTCCACGTTATACTGCATGCAAAATGGCTGTTGGTGGCGCTTAATTGGAGGAGGGGGTAGTGACTTCGGTGGAAGGTGTCGCGTCATCTGTCGGGGCATGTGGGACGAGAAAGGAGGAGGATGGTGTGGGTGGGGTGTGGATTAACTAACCATATCGACGAGGCCGCGCAGCAAGAAGAAGGGTCAGCGGCAAGGAGGCCACGTAGCAATAAGAAGGGTCGCCGGCGAGGAGGCGGTGCTGCAAGAAGAAGGGTCGCCAGTGAGGAGGCGGCGCTGCAAGAAGAAGGGTAGCCAGCGAGGAGGCGGCGCTGCAAGAAGAAGGGTTGCCGGTGAGGAGGCTGAGCAAGTAGTAAGCAGCAGTGAAGGTTTGAACTTGGAAAGCAAGGAAGAACGATGGAAATGTGGCTTTTTGTGGGAGGGTAGGGGCGGGTAGATAGATATTTCTGCGGTGGCAAAAAAATTTTGCTCGGTGCCACGAGAAATTGGTATGCAAGTGTGGTTCAAGCGGGGGCGATGGACTATAGACGATGAAACTTCCTGCGTAAGCCAGACAAGACGGTGCGCCAAGATATTTTATATCGCATCCAACACGATTCTTTCTGGTAAACTGTATGCGGTATACCTGATTTTTTTAATTATGTTTTGAAAGAAAAAATGGTGTTACAGAGGGAAAGGATGGTGTTTGAATTGCTAGAACATTTACATACAGTGACCATGCAACTAGTACATGAGTGTCGTGTTTAAATTTGAAATTATTCCGAATTCGTTTGGCATTTTATGCATTAATTGAGTTTCTGGGCATTTAATGTGCATAATTCAAATTCAAACTACAAGCACATGCTCCAATGCACCAAAGTTTGCTGAAAAATCACATGTGTATCTTTAGATGAATTTATAGGTCCCATGCAAGAAATGGGAATGAAATTCAAACATGTGGGTGTTGTGGCTCGGCCGAAAAGATTGAGAAACCTGGTTTTTTAATTCCTGTAAATCCAAAATGCGTATGAAAATCATGAAACATGGCATGGTGTCATGACATGGCACCAACATGTTGCGATAAGTTTTTTTGGCCGAATTAGGACAAGCTTTGGTGTAAGCTTCTTGCAAACCAGAGCTTCCCTCAAGAAGGCTCATGGTTTCGAGAGGGAACATGTCACCTCTGTGTGTGAAACTACATACATACACTTCCTTCTCCCACCATAATTTTTTTACACAGGCAGATTAGACCAAATAGAAGTATCGTGCTAAATTTTGAAATTATTCCGGGTTCGTTTGGCCTTTTTTATACATTAATGGAGTTTCTGCTCAATTAATGTGCATAATTCAAATTTGAACTACAAGCACATGGTCTAGTCACCAAAGTTGGTTGAAAAATCACAAGTGTGTCCTTGGGTGAATTTCTAGGTCCCATGCAAGAAATGGGAATGAAATTCAAACATCTGGGCGTCGTGGCTCGGCCGGAAGATTGAGAAACCTGGTTTTTTAATACCTGTAAATCCAAAACGCGCCTAAAAATCATGAAACTTGGCATGGTGTCATGACATGGCACCAACATGCTGCGATAATTTCTTTGGCCGAATTGGGACAAGCTTTGGTGTAAGCTTCTTGCAAACCGGAGCTTCCCTCAAGAAGGCTCGTGGTTCCCAGAGGGAATGTGTCACCTCCGTGTGCGAAACGACATACGTAAACTGCCTTCTCCCGCCTTAATTTCTTTACACATGTAGATTAGACCAAATAGAAGTATCATGCTAAATTGGAATTATTCCGGGTTCGTTTGGCCTTTTTTCTACATTACTTGAGTTTCTGCGCATTTAATGTGCATAATTCAAATTTGAACTACAAGCACATGCTCCAGTGCACCAAAGTTGGTTGAAAAATCACAAGTGTGTCCTCGGGTGAATTTGTAGGTCCTATACAAGAAATGGGAATTAAATTCAAACATCTGGGCATCGTGGCTCGGCCGAAAAGATTGAGAAACTTGGTTTTTCAATTCCTATAAATCCAAAACACGCCTAAAAATCATGAAACTTGGCATGGCGTCATGACATGGCACCAACATGCTGTGGTAATTTTTTAGGCCGAATTGGGACAACTTTGGTGTAAGCTTCTTGCAAACCGGAGCTTCCCTCAACAAGGCTCGTGGTTGCGAGAGGGAACTTGTCACCTCCGTGTGTGAAACGACATACGTACACTGCCTTCTCCCGCCTTAATTTTTTTACACAGGCAGATTAGACCAAATAGAAGTATCGTGCTAAATTTTGGAATTATTCTGGGTTCATTTGGTCTTTTTTATACAATAATTGATTTCTGCGCATTTAATGGGCATAATTCAAATTTGATCTACAAGCACATGCTCCAGTGCACCAAAGTTGGTTGAAAAATCACATGTGTGTCCTTGAGTGAATTTCTACGTCCCATGCAAGAAATAGGAATAAAATTCAAACATCTGAGCATCGTGGCTCGGCCGGAAAGATTGAGAAACTTGGTTTTTTAATTCCTGTAAATCCAAAACACGCCTGAAAATCATGAAACTTGGCATGGTGTCATGACATGGCACCAACTGTTGTGGTAATTTTCTGTCCGATTTGCGAAGGCGCGCACATTAACAATCAACAAATTCATTTTGGAACAAGTGTTGTAACTTTACAAATCAGAAACACAAGTATTATTTAAACCATGGGCGTTCTACTTACCAACTACGTGTTTCCACGCGTCCCTTTTTTTATTGGGTAGGAGGTGCCGTGCGGGGTAGCTATTTGAGTACGGGAGGCATGCGATCAAACCCCTGCGCGTGCTCATCGGGAGGAGAGCCCTTTGACCTCTACCCGCCACGCACCTCCCTCCCAACATCTCCATTAATGGTGCCCGAGCCCGTGTTTTACGGTGTGCCTATATGTCTCACCGGACTGAGATTTAAGAGAGAAGAATGAAAATCTGAAAAGAAAGTTTTGCACGGTTCTTGATGTAAGATCCGACAGACCTATATAGCATCGAATGCGACTTATAGCAAGCATGATGAATATAAGGATGATGACAGTGGATAATAATTTTCTTACATATTTAGGAACATAATTAAAATCCCCGCAAAAAAAGAACATAATTAAAAAAAGCCACATGCGGCAATGCCCGAAATACACAAGGGCAAAAGAAGAAGGAAGACAATGATCTGGCTCGTTGATCTCCACTTAATTGATGCTTTGCTGCAGGCCGCGGGAACTAGTCTCCGCGGTGAGCGGCGATGAGCTCTTTCTTGTCCTCAAGATGCTGCTTGAGAGCATCCATGGATTCCTCCACCAGCCTTCTGTGCTCGATGCGCAACATGGCATTCTCGTCCATAAGATTCTCGATGATGACGCCGGTCCTCTTCAACAAGGCAGTGGTCTCCTCCTACTGCTCTGCACTTACGACGATCTTCGCCCTCAGCAGGTCGCGCTCGGCCCCGTGCTTCGCATTGCTCTCATTTAGTTGCCGGATGACACCGGCAAAAGAGGCTTTCATGTCGTCCTGCAACCTCACCAAGCCGGAGATCTGATCCATCTGGCTATGGATGATCATATGCATGCGCCTGTAAGAGTCCTCGCCTGCCCGCGGGACATTTTCCCAGGCTGCCGCGGCAAGGGAGGACATCTCTGCTGCATTCGCGGCGCGGTGGGACATCTCTTCTGCTTCCACGGCGCGACCGGACCAGTCTGCCGCATCAACGCCACGGCGGAACTTGCGTGCTGCTTCGGCAGCGCGGCGGGACCTCTGTGCTACTACGGCCGCACGACGGGACATGCCGGATGCGTTTGCGATGAGGCGGGACATCTCTCGTGCTTCCGCTTCCATGCTTGCATCTCCCTGGTGGCAATCTCTCAACTCAGAACTCACGCTGGCCATGGCTGACGCAAGGGAACAATGATGAATGACTTGTTTGTTTTTGTGGATGAGGAGTTGAGGAGGAATGTGCAGTCATCTTAGAGTAGTAGTATTTATAACCGAGTACTAATACGCTCCTAAGTGGGAAACCATTTAGGTTTTGATCGGTGTGAACAGGTTTGCAATTTGTAATGTGACGGGACGCATGCTCAAAATTTACTGACGGTTATAAGTGCGGCACTATTTGCAGAAGGCGTAATGTGGGCACGTACGCTTCTTTTAATTAGAATGTGTGTGCCCGTCTAGCGCACACACATTGATCTATCTAACTGTTTTAGTTTGTTGTGGCTAATCGCAAACAGTTCATTCGTGTGAAGTGTATGCCATAAATCGCACACACTTTGATCTGGCTGACCCGTTTCTGTTCTGTTGCCTAATCGCAAATAGTTAATCCTTTTGAAGCGTATGCCCTCAATCGCACACACCTTTATCTAGCTGCCCATTTCTATTGTTCCTCCTCATCACAAACAGTTCATCCGAGTGAACCGTATGTTGTATATCGCACACGCCTTCATCTGGCTGCCCGTTTCTTTTGTTCTGCCTCATCGCAAATAGTTCATTGAACTGAACCGTATGCCCTCCATCGCACACGCAACTAAAATCTAAACCGTGTTTGATGGCTCCGCCATCGCAAACATTTTGCACCTTTTTTATGGTTCTTTCACACCACAGTTTGCGATTATTGCATCGCACACAGTTTCGTCGAAGGGTCTCTGATCGTAGTGTCGCGTTAGCAGCATCCTGCACTAGTGTACATTTATTGGAAACAGAGATACACCATAAGATGGATCAAAGTGGGGTAAGAAAACTCCAAATTCTTTCAAGCCATGGCAACTGAGAGATTTAGAAGGAATACTATCTCCAGTTTAATTAATGATGATGGTTTGTCCCTATCCTCCCATAATGACATGGCTGGTCTTCTTTGGTCTTCTTATAAAGATAGAATGGGAGTTTCTTGTGGGATTGACATGTTATTTGATCTGGAGAATTTGATCCAACCTGTCCCTGGCCTTGAGTGTTTGTCTGAACCTTTCTCTGATGAGGTGATAAATGAGGTACTGAAGCATCTGCCTCTTGACAAGGCACCTGGACCAGATGGGTTTATTGGTCTGTTTGTAAAGAAGTGCTGGCACATCATTAAAGATGACTTCCTAAAACTAATCATTGATTTCTATGAGGGAAGAATTTCCCTGCAGAGCATAAATGGTTGCCTAGTGACCTTAATTCCCAAAATCCTGTCTCTTGAAGGGCCAAATGATTATAGGCCAATCTCCCTCACAAATACATGCCTCAAATTCCTCGCTAAACTTCTGGCAAATAGATTGCAAAAGGTTATCCTCACATGCATCCATAAAAACCAGTATGATTTTCTAAAATCAAGGTCCATCCAGGATTGCATTGCATGGAGTTTAGAATACATTCATCAGTGTCATCAGTCCAAGAGACCAATCCTCATCCTTAAGCTTGACTATGCTAAATCTTTTGACACTTTGGAACATGACCTGATCTTGCTTATGTTGAAATATAAGGGATTTGATGCAAGATGCATTGGTTGGATTAAAGAGCTTCTTTCTTCTGGATCTTCTTCCATCCTTCTAAATTGTGTCCCTGGTAAGCAGTTTAATTGCAGAAGAAGTGTAAGGCAAGGTGATCCTCTCTCACGACTCCTCTTTGTTATTGCTGCTGATCTCTTGCAATATGTGGTTAATCAAATGCTCCAGCAAGGTTTACTGTCACTTCCAATACCTTCTAATGATCATGACTTCCCAATAGTCCAATATGCAGATGATACCTTGTTGATTGTTCAAGCTGATGAATCCCAACTGCTAACCCTCAAGAATATGATGATTGCCTTCTCCAAATCAACTCGTTTAAAAGTTAACTAGCCAGGTGACCCGCGCATTTGCGTGGCTAGACATGCATTTGTTCATTTATTCGCTGGGGGGTATTTTCTTCATATATTTAAAAAAATTGTCACTGGATCCCAATTTACACAAAAAGGAAAAATGTGCATGTGAGAAAAACATGATTAAATTTTGGTACAAATATTTCCATCATTTCATAAACTTGTTGGTAAATATTTTGATGTGCGACAACCAAGTACCAAAAATATCAGGGTATATGGCTTTGGTACTAATCTCTTGCTTTCACTTTTCTTTATTTTCTCATCCGACGTCAATTCTCATTCCACTAAACATGTTTTTAGATTTATTTTCTTATGACAAACTCCAATTATTAATGACTCGTCCTGGCATTTAGTTATCTGTTCCAACACATACCTATCCTATTGCACTTGAGTTCTTATTTTTACAATATGATCTATATGATACCATTTATTCGCATCTTAATGCAGCTTTCTATACCTATTCATATTCTCTCAGTGGTAAATTAATATCTTATATACTAGTTAGATGACCTTTCTACTATATCCAGCGTCTGTTGAAGTTACGGGATGTTTTGATAGGTTGGCATCAAATGTCGTGAACCTTTGGCATCAGTATGACCAGCTCGTGGCAAAAACCCTACTACTCTACTTTGCACATCTAAAATACTTTGCTGGACCAGAACATTGTGCAAACTATATCTCCACTCCAATGGGTGCTCCTCTTCTACATGCGCGCACAGGAGGAGACCTCATGGTCCTAATAGCAGTAGGGGTAACCTTCTAGCAAGAACTTTAAGGCATGTCGGACAAATACGAACAAAGTGCAAATTTAAAGATTTATAATATTCAAGCATACTAACTGAAGGAGCTCCTTAAAGAAAATGGAAAGAACAACTTGAAAACAGAGTTTCATTTGTGCGGAAGTTCACAGAATGAATAGGAGACAATAATTTCCAACAGAAGAAAGAGGATAGCCTAAAGGAGGATAGGTTGATAGTACTTCTTAATTTAGTTACCCAGTAAATTTATTTCCGGCCTTGACCAGCCTCTTAATCATCTGAAATTATGAGCATGCCATCATATTCCTACCTTCAGCAGCATATTAGCATCAGTTATATCTAGCATTGTCCTACTCTTACCTTCAACAACATTTTCTAAAGAAGTACAGAAGGCAAAAATTAGCAGCTATTATACACTAATTGCATATGGAGAACAGGAAACATTAAAATACCTTATCTAAATAAAGGAAAAGAGTACATTTATAATACTATATGCAAGCTATTTATGGAACACACTATAGTCTAGAAGCGATGGAAAATTTTTACCTCGGAAATTTAATGGATTGACAAGAAATATTTTCCAAGATATAGCTCCGAACACCATCTTTTCCATGACTATAGCTAGAGGGCCTGGAATGAGAAGGTGGTAAGCAGAGTAAGCAACAATCTTATTTTGGAGAATAGCCACTACATGCAATTGAGCCAATGTCATGGAGTAATTCTCTTGCTATCAAGTGCTTGTGAGATAGCCCTTTATAAACCCGATGTATCATGAAATTTTGAAGGATTAACTGAACGCACACACAGAATACAAACCTGACGCTTTCTGAATATATTTCCTGTCCTTTGGATACAATCAAATAGGAGGAATTGAGGAGCATTTCAAACCAAAACAAAGAATTGATCCTAACTACTAAAGTGCAGCAGCTTTAAAGCCTCTGAATTATTTTGCTCCTACTCCACCAGGAAAGTGCAGGCCTTCAAGAACCAAAACATTTAAGAGTGGAACTAAAAGAACAGCAGTTCATATTATCATTAAATAAATCCATACTTAACATGTGGATCGTGGGGAATGGCGAGATGCCATATTGGTGTTCGCAACATGAATAGAAGACCACTAATTTATAGAAGGAAAAAAAGGCCTGAACACCCTTAAGAAAGACCATGATGGCGTACTAAATATTTCGAAACGCGAAGTTATTTTGTCGTCAAAAGAGAAAAAAGATGAACAATTAGAAGACATGTAATGAAGAAAACATATGGTAGAAGACGAACTACATTATTATATAAACAGAAAGAAACAAGTCTGTTGTATATAATTATTATGATAAACACAACTCTTCATTTAAATAGAGAAGCCATGCATTACTACATGCAATCACACAGTTAGGCAAGAAAATAGGCTAGTCACACTCATGTTAAATGATCACATGGTAACAATATAGCAGTGATATGTAGAAAGTGTGTCTTAATTATACAAAGTAGATTCAGATACTAATGGTGTACTCACAGCATGGCCATCTGAAGTCCACTCAATGATATCCCATTTGGTTTTGATGTTCCTAGTTGGATCAAGAGGGCTGTGCTTCTGGAAAGAGATAGGCAAGTATATGTAGTACCTCACATTAATACATGATTTGGTTACATGCATGTCAACACACTTTTTCACATCAACTACCAATTTAAACGAAAATAGCCAAAAAAACTCAGTAGGAAAACTAACACAATGCAGACCAAGATTTACTTGGTATTAGAACAAATCATACAGATTCAACCTTTGCTCAATGAAAACTGAGGAAGAACTCTATAACTATTCTAATCTGCACTGATCATTGCATGATATCAATATTCCCCTTTTACGGAACTAAATTTCGACAAACCATGTAAGCTCTAAACATTGTTCTTGATTAAAAGGACAAAAGGATAAACAAATGGAATAAGTCTCACTAGGTAATTTGGAACAACTGATTCAACTTCTATTATTTGACCCTGCTAATAAATGATTTATTGGATAATTTGGACTGCTATAAAAAATTTAAGAGTGGAACTAATTGCTCAGTTTCTATTTTTTTTTTTACTTGGAACATCCACTGAATAAGGTGAGCTCGTTATCTGAAGCAAATAAAAAATGCTTGGGAAAATGCTTAGAAACAGTAGTAGCAAGTTAAAGATCAAGTTGGAAGAGTAAGGTCTAAATGGCATCTCCCTTTTTCTAAAAGGCAAAAGATCTTAATGGCCTCGTGACTGAATAAGATGTGTAGATGAAGAAACCATCACATGAAGCTGCTCAATACAACTTAAATGAATTCACTAACTTGAAGTAACAATGAAGAAAGAAGAAAGAAGAAAGGATTCATAAAATGCAGATTCTCTCTTCTTTGTTCTAAGAATTGAACAAAATATCTTGCAAAATCACAACAAAAAATTCAGTAGTTATGAACAATTAGAAATACATTATACTAAAGGTAGAGTAAAATTTGTCTTTTGGATTGAGCAAATACATAGCTGCAGAAATTTTGCAAAATCAACACATAACAAGAACCTAAGGCTCTCTAGACTCCTTTTCCTTGCTAAATATGCAGGCTTTCCATGCAAAATTTTACAATATATTTGTTCTATGAAGAAATGCTTCCTTTCATTCCTTTTTTCGAAGCAGGTAGCATGCCATCAGCAGCCCAGCACCGAACAGCCAGCGCCCAGTCACAACAATCATGCACGCACCAACAAGCCAGCAAAAAACACAACAGGTGCCCGACACACACATAACTAAGCCACTAAGCAAACACACAAGAAGAACTCGTAGCTAGCAAGCGAGCGCTACAGCCACCAGTTAACATGACGGCCACAGAAATATAACGAAGCTCACTGATTCCCCAACAACATAGCATTCACAATGCAATACGGCACAACCAGGCGAGCTTTGACACAATTACCAAATCACATAGTTCTGGACTTCTAGTAAAGAATGGTCCTAAGAATTGAACAGATGGATTTAAAAAATATACTTCCGCCTATAAGCAAAATCATGTTAGCAGTGCCTGCATATATTTCATCTGGTATAACAATACATTACTTACACTCAGAGAATTAAAATCCTAGCTTTAGAGCGTAAAGCTAACCAAGCATAACAGTATGTATGATGCTACCACCAAGCTAGCCACAACAATCATGCACGCAGCAGTAAGCCAGCAAAAAAATACAATGGGTGCATGGACACACACATCACTAAGCCAGCAAGCACACACACAACAAGAAATTGTAGCAATCAAGCACGGAGGCTAGGAGAACAGCTGGGACCGGAACGGAACTACCTTTCTAGAGACGGGATGCCCAGGAGGAAGCGGCTGGAGGCGGCAGCGGCGAATCCAGGCAGCAGCTGCGCAAACACGAGACATGCATTTCATCAGTTGGCAATGGAAGCATCCATCATATTCATACATACCTGTGTTTCTTTATAAGCACTCCACTTCTCCGACTCACACCGTTGACTTCCACCTCAATAACCTGGTTAATCAACAACACATGATCCATCGGGTGATGATAAACCTTGTATATATCTGAAAATTGATGGGACGCAGTGTGGAGTATAAGATCTCTGACCTCTGACGGCCTGATGAGCCAATGGAAGAAGGGGATGGTGAGGGCGGCGTTGAACACCTAGGCCCAACACCGGAAGGGAGCATCCAAAGGAGCACCTCACGGACGGCCTCCTGCTGCTACGCGTGCAAGCACCTCGCATCCCGCCTTCTCCTCATCCTCGCCGGCCAGCTCTTCTTCCTTCCGGCGAACTTCTGCATCTTGCGAGCGAACATCCCATGAACACGTGCTCCAGCGGCTCGTCCCTGTAGTCTGTCTTCTCCACCATTGGCCGAGGCCTAATTTGTGCTAGCAAAAGAAATCGCATCATGAGCAAAAGAACGAACTCGCAACTAACATTTCAAATCGAGATTTATCCATTAGCAATCCCAAAATATATAAATAAAGGGGCTTCTAATTGACCACCTGAGTATTTCGAGTTGTGCCGGAATCCATGAGTAGAGCACCAGCTGCAAGTGTCGTCGACCACCCGCTGAGGCCGCCGTGGGCCGCGCGACCGCATAAGCCGCCGTCTGCCGCACCATGAGGAAGAGGTGGAGTGCAGCCTCCGGTGCAACGCACCCGAACCCTAGCTTCGTCGCAGCTCCCGATCCAAGAGCGGATCGAGCAGCGGCCAGCCTCCAGGTCGCGCCTGTCCTCGCTGGCGCAGGCCGACGCCGGTCATTCTCTCTCCCTCCCTCTCATCTTCCTCTCTCTCTCTCTCGTAGGGTTCGCGCAGGAGGAGGGGACTGGGGTGTGCACTTGCCCCGGCGTTATAGACGGAGAAGCCGTCCGTGCCTTGGAACTGAACCCCCAGACCTGGTCCTGGGGTTCGCAACTCGATGCCGCCACCGGAGCGTCTCCACCACCGCCGCTCCTCTCGCGGTTCGGCCGACACAGAGATCAGGAAGGAGGAGGAAGCTAGAAGAGAGAGAAAGAGAGAGAGAGAGAGAGAGAGAGAGAGAGAGAGAGAGAGAGAGGAGACGAGTGGGTGGCTAGAGGAACAAGCTCGGCGGGGAAGGGTGGGGTGCGGGGGCCGCGGCGGCTGCAGGGATTAGGAGAAAGAGGGCCGGTGTTTGACTGACGCGGCGTGGGAAGGGCATGGGACGCACGTCACGCCGCGCAGTGCGGGACAATTTTTATCTCCCGCTGGATG